>NC_046169.1:40368693-40628074 GCF_011064425.1 Rattus rattus
TGCCCCCTTCACCCCCGAGCTTTCAGCATCCGCTTTGGTGAACGTTTGCCCCGGGTTCAGCAGAATCCTGGCTGAAGTAGAGGCAAGTCTCAGCAAAAACCCGCTTTAGAGCAGAGGCAAGATACTCCTAAGACGTCTTCACTATTGGCCTGGATGTGGGTAGGTGGTGTCTCTGGACCTGGGAAGTAACAACAGGAGCTGTAATAAACTCTCAATCCGTCTGTCTGAGATGAAGATGCCTTTTGAAAACAAAATTAAAGATCTTTTAGAAGCAAATCGATCCACGGTGTCTCCAGGAGTGACCTTCTCTCCATGTCCCTGAAAAGAACAGTGTGAACAGATGTGGACAGCAGGGAATGTTGTCCCCCTCCCCACCATCTCTGTGAATGATGCTGCTTTACCTATGCTCTCCCTGCCCCCCACCCCCTAAATGTCACTATCTGCTAGTCATGGTCATGGCAGCTCCCCTGTAATCCTGGGATCAAAAAATGGAAGCAGGAGAGTTGGGAATTGGAAGCTAGCCTGGGCTACAGAATGAGATCTTACTTCAAACACTACAGCCCCAAACCAAGTAAACAAGTCACCCTCCAGCCTAGAGGTTCCATCTTCTCTTGAGGCTGCCACTCCGTTCAGGTCGCAGGTGAGATCTCATCTTACTGTGGTATGGCCACCAGAATCACTCCACTCATGCCTTTAGTAGTCTCCTGCCTGCCCCCTGTTGGGAGAACCCCATCGGGGCAGGGACCTGTGTGCTCCACTTGCCCTGTACCCCCAGAACCCCCAGAAGAGCTCAGCTTGGAAATGCTGCTTGCATTTTGCCACCACCGAATAACCCTACGATGGCGTCCTTTCCCCTCGGTCACCTATTGTTGAAACCTCGCAACACCCCACTTCCAAAGACTTCCGCTTTGCTTGACTCGTGGAGATGATGGGGTCCTGCTTCTACAGGTATGGAAACCAAGGTCCAGATTATGTATGAAAAGTAGGAGCTATGTTTTTTCCCCGAAGCCGTTAGGAGCCCTCAAGGGGCGTAGAAGAGGTTTCCATTAACGCCGCCTGCCTCCCTGGGCCCTCTTTCCTGATTGTCTGATTTACTGCAGCTTGGGAATAAAAGAACCAGATGCCTCGCCCCAGCCCGCCCACAGCTCCGCCCACAGCCCCGCCCACAGCCCTATTGTTTCTCCTCTCTTTCAGACCAGGATTCTGTCAAAGGCTTGGCAGGCATGGCTGCCTTGACCACAGACTTCCTGTGCTTATCTTTCTGCTTGGAAGTCGTGAAAGCCCCAGCTGAGCAGCGGGTCTGTGTTGGTGTGGATGGTCCTCACACAGGCAGGAGGGTCCCTGACGCCCTGAACCTCTGCAGCCCAGATCCGCTGGGAGAGACGGACCCAAGGCTTCTCTGTGTCCTGGTTTCCATCGCACAGATGTTTGGCTTCTTACAGCAAGCATCTGGATAGCGGAGCGAGTTTCTGGTTTGATTCCAGATGTTGGTCCGTGGAGCCGGGAGTCAGGAAAGGGAGACCTGAGGCCTAAGTGGTTGGCCAATAGCATCAGATGGCTCTGGGTCAGTAACAGTGTTTACAACACAAGGCTCTGGTCAGGCACCCATGCCTCACTGGGGAGGATTTACAAGGGATGGGTTTTCAGGTACGGGGAGAAGTGACCACACACAATGACCATCAGCCAACCTAAGTCACCCTGCTTAGACGCCTCCTCTTTATGGGTGAGGAAGAGGACACCAGGATCCATAGAGACGCCATTGGTTTTCATTGAATGCATTGAGTTAGGCTTGGGGGACTTGGAAAGAAGGCACTAATCCTGTTTTGATGAGTTAGTCATACCAAACCGTGTGCTGGCTGCAGCGGTGTGGGAACCCTAGCCATACTGTATGCAGCTGCAGCGGTGTGGGAACCCCAGCCATACTGTGGCTGGTTGCAGGAGGGTGGGAACCCTAGCCATACCGTGTGCTGGCTGCAGTGGTGTGGGAACCCTAGCCATACTGTGTGCTGGTTGCAGGAGGGTGGGAATCGTAGCCATACTATGTGCTGGCTGCAGCAGTGCAGGAATCCAAGCTTTGGGGATCCGAGCCATGGCCTTCCTCTCAGTAGACATTCTGCTTCCTGTTAAATAAGCCAGATCCCAAGGCTGAGTGGGGAGAAAGGCTGGTTGGTGAAGAGAGAAGACCCCATCCTGAGATGGGAGTAGAGACTGATTCTGGAATACAATGTACAAACTCCAGCAACTCCCCTCTCACCCCAAATTCTCAGATTCGTTTGAGGTTGGACCCAACTGCTCCTCTCTCAACCCGTGAATGACAGCTAGAGGCAGGAACTGAGGTGGTGCTGGAGAACAGGGGTGTGAGCTCTCTGGTCCCTTTCCACTCTCACCATAGGGACCACTAGCTTCCCGGCCAGTTGGAATTAAAGCCACCGTTTTCTGTGGGCTGGAGGGATGGCTCAGTACTTAAGAGCACTTGTCACTCTTGCAAAGGACCCAGGTCCAATTCCAGACACCCACGTGGTGGGTCACAACTGTCCTTAACTGCAGTTTTTATAAATCCTGGTGAGGGTTAGGCAAATGCAAGGCTCTCCCCGAGGACCTGGTGTACAGAGAAGGAACCAGGAATATACTTGGCAGCGTTGGTAATGGCCTGGGGCCAGAGCCTGAAGGGCATTGTGGCTTCTCATCCTGAGAAATCAGTTCATTGGACTATGCGGGTCTGCGTTTGCCACTGCCTCATGAGCGCTGGAGTTCAAGGTGTGCGCCACCACCCCCTGGCTGATCTTAAAAAGGAAGGGAGGGGTTGGGGATTTAGCTCGTGGTAGAGCGCTTGCCTAGGAAGCAAGGCCCTGGGTTCGGTCCCCAACTCCAAAAAAAAAGAACCAAAAAAAAAAAAAAAAAAAAAAGGGAGACGACATGAGTTAAGTGTCCTGATAACCTCTCTCTAGTTAGCGTCTGTCTTTAGGGAAACTGAGGTGAGCTCCAGCCTTACTTCTCTTTACTCGATGACTGCAGATGCAATATGACAGGCTGCCCGTGCTCTTGGCACCGTAGTTCCCCACCACGATGGACAGTGCCCTCAAACTGTGAACCAGAATGAACCCCGTTCTTAAGGAGCTTTTGTTGAGCATTTCATCATAGCAATGAGAATGACACCCCTCTAATACTACTAGGGGACCGGGCGGCCCTGATCTGGAAGAATCCAGGGACAGTCATTCCCAGGCAGCGGGTGGTGGAAAGAACACTTGCCTAGCAGCCGTGAGGCCCTGGTTTTCATCCCCAGCGCTGTAAAATGGATGAATTAAAACACAAGTTGGGAAATCTTCCTTCAGGACAGCAGCATGCGTTAGACTTCAAATGCGGCTTGCTGCTTGTGAGTGTGAGCACCTGGCTTCCAGATGTTTGGTGGCGGTGGTGTGGGGGAGGGTGTCAGGGGAGAGGGTTGTCTAGGATGGACTGGATTTTGAGGGTTACTGCTTCTGGTGCCTGTCACACACCCATTATGCTGGCCCATTATGATTAGAATAACTCCATCACACATTCCTCTGTAAGACCTCTCCTTCCCACTTTGATGGACTGCTTCCTCAGACTGGGAACCAGAGTCATTCTTTTTCGGTCTTAGTTTGCTTCTAAAAGGTACTGTGATGGCAGAGATGCTACAGTAACAAGTATACCAGGTGCAGGTCCCATGTTACACTCACAGAGATGCTACTGTAACAAATACACCAGGTGCAGGTCCCATGTTACACTCACAGAGATGCTACTGTAACAAATACACCAGGTGTAGGTCCCATGTTACACTCACAGAGATGCTACAGTAACAAATATACCAGGTGCAGGTCCCACCCAACACTCACAGAGATGCTACAGTAACAAATACACCAGGTGCAGGTCCCACCTAACACAGTGGGGATGAACGAGACTGACGGTGAACTACACAAGGGACATAAACTGGTCAACCACAGCCCTAGGGGTCCTGAAAGTCAGAAAAAATATCACTGATGGTCACCAAGACAACTCTTCTCTCATCATTTCACAGAGGATAGATCCAGCCAGACTGGCTGAGATTCAGTTTCACGAACTGCCAACAGTGGAGGCAGAAATAGAGAGAGCTTCTCCCTGGAGGGTCCCCATGCTGCTGCCCGGGGCTTCTGTGTTCAGTCACACATATCGATTTTCTGCTATCTACGGGGGAACTCCACAGATTTCTAGGAACCTGAGGATAGGCTGGAGGCTGGCAGAGATCGATAGGAAGGGTGGAGCCGTGTGATCGCCTAGGTTCTTTCTTTCTTTCTTTCTTTCTTTCTTTCTTCCTTTCTTTCTTTCTTCTTTTCTTTTTCTTTTTTTTTTTTTTTTATGCTCATGTAATGGGATTAGTGCTGCCTGGAATCTGAACTCCAGCGTCTGCTCCTGAGCTCCTTGTCTCCTGGCTGAGGCTTGCCAGAAATAAGGAATCCAGTCCCTGGGCCCTGGGCCTTTGAGAAAAATAAGCTGGATGGAGTCTGCTACAGGTCTTCTGCGCTCGCGGGTGGGGCTGGCAGTGGGCGTGGCCACTGGCCAGCGTCTCTCGCTGCGGTTTCTTGGATCACTTGGGGTCTCTCCTGACGACTCTCATCCCACTTCAGACTTTGGTGATGAACAGAGGCAATGGGTCCAGTCTTGAAGAAAGGGTTAGCCTTAGGCCAAGCAACATAGACAAGGGTCACTGCAGCCTCGGCGAGATCACTAGCCTCACTCTGGCCTCGGCCTTCTGGGGAGGAAAACAGCAGAGGAAGGGAAGACCGCAACTTTGATAGCGTATGGGTAGAATACTCTTGTTGCGACTCAAGCCGCAGCTCCTCAGACCCTGGGAGGTAGGATTTGACCAGCATGGGGACCAGGGCTGATTAATTTCTTTCCTTTCCATTCGGACACTCCAAGGTCTCAGGCAGAGGATCAAATCCCCTCCAGACCCAGCCTGACCAGGCTGATGCTCCTCACTGAGCCTTGGTGTTCCTGACTATAGAACAGGCCCTCACCATGACTGCCTGGTGGAGCCACGGACATAAAGACTGTGGGGCTGCGGATGTGACTGAGTAGGTAGAGCGCTTGCCTGGTATGCACAAAGCCTTGGGTTCCCCACCTAGCACAGATAGGGTGTGGCCATTCAGGCATGCCTGCAATCCCAGAGCTTGGGAAATGGCTGCAGGAGGATCAGGAGTTTAGGGTCATCCTTGGTTGCATAGAGAGCCAGCCTGAGCTATGTAAGACCATGTCACCAAAAAAAAAAAAAAAAAAAAAAAAAAAAAAAAGAATAAAACCCTACTCCATCAGCGGCCCCTTGGACTATCCCTTTGGGGTCTTCTTCATCTTCCCCTGTCCTCGGAGCCCTGCCTTCCCTACCCTGGATCTGTTCCACTCCACCAGAGACAGCTTCCAGCAGTTGCCTTTAATCAGATTTAACAGAACAGGATTACTGTTGCCTCTTGGTTCAGGAGCTGTAGAGACCTCTGGGTAATTTGCCTGTTTTTTTAACAGACAAAAATAAAGAGCCGATAAGCACAAACAAGTCCATCTTAATTGAATTATGGGCAGGCTCGGGTTGTGGACTTTAAACCACAGAGAAGCAGAAGAGGGAAGGGCGCTTGGAAATTTCAGTCTTTCTGAGAGCACCCCACAGCCCCCCCCCCCCCGCACTGAGCACCAGCTTCCGGAGGAAGACATCACACGCTGTGTGCCCTCAGAGTCTTGGAAGGCTCTGAGCTGACACTTTCCCCAGAGCATCTCCTTCCCCAGTTGCTCCGTTCTGTGCCACTTGATAAACTTTGGGCTCAGATTAAAGGTCTGTGTTTTGGCCTCACCTCCTTCCAGCTCTCAAGAATCTTGATTCAGCCCCTGGACTACAGTGTCCTCTAGGATGGTAGAGGTGACCTCGACTTCCTCCTTGTACGTTTAGTGCGCTAACGCCTGCTGGTAAACCGCCCTCCATTTGATAGTTGGCCATGGCCTTAGGACAGTGGAGGGAGGGTTTATGGCGAATGCTAGCTGGGGCTGAACCCAACAGGTGTGACTTACACTCTCATACACCGGGGGGGGGGGGGAGGAGGGGTCAACAGCCCACCCTCCAGCGTGAAGGACCAGGGATGGATCCTCAGAGTTGATGGGAGGAGAAAGACCCCACGGACTCGAATCATCATGGCCAAATGAATTACAGCAAACTTGGTTGTTTGTGTACAGTGGCTGTCTCCCCTTACCAAAAGGTTTGGGAGGCCCACATTGGACGTGAGGAAGACAAGGCTCACCGTGGGCTGCGGAAGTGAGCACGTGGGACAGGAAGCACACTTGGATTCTATTCTAAGGCAAGTGAACGCTGTGTGTGCCTTTACCCATTGGCAGAGGCCCAACCTCGGTCAGGGAAGAGGTCAGCTGCTGTAGTCTGAGAGTATAGCCCGTTTGTAAACAACGATTTTGCTATCGGGGATTGGAATATTTGCATAAAAGTCTTACAAGGTGGGGGAAGACAAAAAGGGTTGAATATTCCTTCTCGCAAATACAGGTTTTATTGTATTTGATAGAAAAGACCTGAATTTATGTCTCCCGCAATGCTTACTGGTGTGGTGGATTACGGTTGGGCCGATGGAAACAACCAACCTGGTTCTGGGGCCAAACAAAGAGCAGGCTACATCCCCAGCCCTGAGCACAATACCTTCCCATTTTAAATTCCCACAAGCATGTGGTTGTGCGTATTGCAATTTAAGCGTTATAGTTGGGGGAAATCTAAGTGCTTTGCCCACGGTTTTCATGAAACAATAGATAGCCACACCCACTCCAAAAGGCCACACCCACTCCAACAAGCTCACACCTCCTCCAACAAGGCCACACCTCCAACAAGCCACACCCACTCCAAGGCCACACCTGCTCCAAACAAGGCCACACCATCTAATAGTGCCACTCCCTATAGCCAAGGATTCACACCCAAGAGTCTATGGAGGTCAAATCTATTCAAACCACCACAGCTCCCTACAGGCTCAGGCGTTTGAACATTTAGCTACCAGAGTCGCTGTTTGGCGATGTTATGGACCCTTCAGATAGAGACTAGCTGGAGGAAATGGGTCACCGGGGGCAGGCTGAAGGGATATACCTTGAAGTTTATAGCCTGGCCCAGCTTCCTGCCCTGTCTGAGGAAGTAAGGACCAGTTGCACATTCATAATACGCAGAGCCATCTCTCACCGCACCTTACCCACCACGATGTATGGCATCCCCTCAGATCATAAGCCTCAGGTGACCTCTGTTCACTGCCTCTGGTCTGAGAGATGTTGAAGTGGTCCAGAGGTTTGCAAACTTTTGCTCTGGAACTGTTGACTGCTTTTGCAAGCGCGGGTTTGATGGGCGTGCAGATAATCCCATCAATTCAGATGACTGCTACACTGTTGCAAAGATTAGCTGGGCAGCTGGGACAGATTTATCTGCAAAGCACAAGTAATTTCTTTGCCTGCTTTTCCCTGAGCAAGGCTGTGAATCATGCACTTTAAATGTGCATGAGTGTGTTGTCTATATCATCTACCGTGCCTGTGTAGTGTCTGCAGAGGCCAGAAGAGGGCATTGGATCCACTGAAATTGGAGTTAGGGATAGTTGTGAGATGGTGGATGGTGAGAACCAAACCCAGATCCTCAGCAATAAGGAAGAGAGCTCTCAACCATTGTGCTATATCCTGCAAGCCCTGGCTCAGTTTTAATGGTTGAGATGGAGGATCCTTTGCTCGGTGGTGGTTTTAATATGCTTGGCCCACGGAGTGGCACTATTAGGAGGTGTGGCCTTGTAGTGGGTTGGCCTTTGTTGGAGGAGGTGTGGCCCTGTGGGTGTGGGCTTTAAGTCCCTCCTCCTAGCTGCCTGGAAGCCAGTATTCTGCTAGCAGCCTTCAGATGAAGATGTAGAACTCTCAGCTCCTCCTGCACCATGCCTTCCTGGATGCTGCCATGTTCCCACCTTGACGATAATGGACTGAACCTCTGAACCTGTAAACCAGCCCCAATTAAATGTCGTCTTTATAAGGGTTGTCTTGGTCACGGTGTCTGTTCACAGCAGCAAAACCCTAAGACACTTGCCTTCTGTTGTAGGTTGGATGCCAGAGAGTTTAGGGGCTAATCTTATATCAACATCCACAGGAGGAGGAAGAGGCCTCCATGTGCCTGGGTTCACAAGAACAGAGATGTCTGACAGATAAAACCAAGACACAACCTAACACAGTAGCCCAACACAGTGAACATCACTGTAATGAGTGATTTCTATTCTTCCAAAGGTGGTGGACAGGGAAGCTCTTGAGGCCAAGGTGTGTTACCACCAACAGTGCACTTGCCCTGGGGATAGACAAAGAACACCCAGCTCACCCCTAAGAGAGCCACGGACCCACCCCTCAAAGCACCAGCTGCTCTTGCACAGGATCTGAGTTCAGTTCCCAGCATTCATGGCTGGTGTTTCACAACTGCCTGTGAACAACACACTCCACACACATACCACATCATACCACACAGTTCACACACACCACACACCAAAGCACACATATACACCCCACAGCACACACACACACACACCATAGCACATATACACCAAAGCATACACACTCCACAGCATATACATACCACACATTGAACACACACCACATCATAGCACATACACACACACACACAGACACACACACACATACCATGCACACTACACACACACACACCACAGCACACACTCCATAACATACATACACATCACACACACACACCATAGCACAGATGCATACCACACACACTCACTCACACATACACACACACCATACTCACACCACACATATACATACATAACTCATACCATATACACACACACATACATACACACACATCTTCACACACAAACTACATCATACCACACACAGACACACACACACCACACATATACCACATACAATACACATACACAACATACCTTCCATATATCACATACTAAATACCACTCCACACATATACACACAAACTACATCATAACACGCACATATACACATACCATATCATAACACACACACACACACACACACACACTCACACAGTGGGGAAACAAAGTGAAAGGAACCCAACAGAACAATTTCTTTTTGTAAAGAAAGGAAGAGTCATGACTAAACCAGGCTGCAAGTGCACAGGTAGGAGGTCCATTTCATTTATGTGCACCCTATGTGCATGTGCCACGAGGTAAGAAGAGGACGTTGCATCCCCTAAGACTGAATTACAGACGACTGTGAGCCACCAGGTGGGTGCTGGCAACTGAATTTGGGCCTCTGCAAGAGCAGCAAGTGCTCTTAACTAGTGAGCCATCCTTCTAGCCCCTGTGATTGATTTTTTTTTTAAAGGCATAAAGTGACAACAGAGCCCATTTTCTTTCCTCAGGACCCCAGTTCACCCGCCTTTCAAGACCAGACTTTTAGACTTGCCTAGGATGTTAGAATCAGGTCAATGGCTAAGGAGAGAAAGTTGTAACACCTGAGGGCCTGACTTCCCTTTGGGAATTAGCTAATAATTACAGAATCCATGCATTTAATTAGGCAGAAAACAGCCCCTGATAACAATAATTAGCATTTAAACGTCGCTCTTCAACATCAACTAGCGTTAGGTGCTTGTTTGTTAATTAAACACTTTCTACAGCCCTGGGAGGCAAGGGATGGGCGGGTCATCGCTCCAGGGCAACCTAGGGAGGCCAGGAAGTGGGCGTGGCTTTCCCTGGGTCAGGTTTCTCCAGCCTCAGTTCTTTTAGTCCTTGGATGTGAGGAGAAAGGGGGTGGTTTAGGGGAAGTAGGTGTGGCAGGCTTTGCCTGTCTCTGAGCCTTTGTCCTTTCCTGTGTTGCTACTGTGACCCCAGGCCTGGGATTGACCCCTTCTTTGTCTGTCATTACACCGAATCCTTAGGGGCCCACATAGTTTAACATCCTGGATTTACAGAGAGACATCCTGAGCTCTAGAGACAGCAGGGCCCAGTTTAGCTGTGGTATTTCTGAAACACAGCGCTCCTGAGAGAACAGGCCAAGCAACTTAAAGATGATGGGTGAACAGCCAGAGAGATGCAGGCTCGCTTGGTACGCACAGGGCAGCTGGATCTCAGCAGAGGTCTTCTGGTGGAATGAGAAAAGGTCCCCATAATCTCAGGCGTTTGCGGCCTAGGTCCCCGGTTTGTGGTGCTCTTCGCGGAGTTTTAGGTGGTGCAATCTTACTAGAGGAAGTGGTGGTGGTGGGGTGTACTGGTTGGTTTTTTTTTTTTTTTTTTTTTTTTTTTGTCATCTTGATACAAACCTAGACAAGATGGGAAGACAGAATCTTAATGGAGAAAAGGTTTCCACAAGATACAGCTGTAAGGCCTTATTCCCAATTAGTGATTGATGGGGAGAGCCCCGCCCATTTGGTGACACCGCCCACTGTGGGTGGAGCTATCCCTGGGCAGGTGGTCCTGGATTCTATAAGAAAGCAGGCTGAGCAAGCCACGGGGAGCAAGCCAGTAAGCAGCACCCCTCCATGGCCTCTGCACCAGCTCCTGCCTCCAGGTTCCTGCCCTGCTTGAGTTCCTGTTGGGATGAACGTGATGCAGAAGTGTAAGCTGAATTAACCCTTTCTTTGCCTAGTTGTTTTTTGGTCTCGGGGTTTCATAACAGCAGTAGAAAGTCCGGCTAAGACGGTGTGCTCTGAAATGAAAGACCTTGTGTTGTTTCCAGCTTGCTTTCCCTGTTGCGTGGTTTGCCGTTGAGGATGTGAGGTCTCAGCTCCCTGCTCCGGCTGCGACGTTTTCCTGCAGCAGTAGACTATTACCCCCTCTGGAACCTTCCGCCCAAAAAAGCTCACCTGTGGTCTCTTGGGCTTGGGTACTGGAGCAACAGAAAAAGTAACCCATACAGGGCTGGGGAGCGAACATTTGGAGGGTGCACCGGGCGGAGGGAGCCTGCTTGGCTTCCTTGCGGCTTCCATCCCTCCAGGTAGACGTTGGCAAACGCGGGGGCGTTAGCCACGACCGCCCAGGTAGCAGCTGCTCCTCCAGCCCACCCTGGTCCTATTCAGTACTCGCTGGTGCAACAATCCCGAGACTTAAATTCCATGTTGACAGCGAGATTCAGAGGTGCCCAGCAGCTAGCCCAGGTCAATTAGAGTGATTGAAATTCCCGCCAGCTGTGCTCTGAGCCGGTCCTCACCTCCCTTTCTCAGGTCACACCCGGCACTGTCGGTGTCTTGACACCACTCCCTTGTGGGTGAGACCATCTTCTGTCGTGGGGCACCCCTAGGTACATTGCCTTGGCCTCCACCCACTAGAAGTCAGACGCTCCTCCCCTACCTCTGCTTGCTTAAACATTTCCTGGGTGCACCCAGGGTGGGGAGCTCTGTAGTAAAGGTCACCATCAACACTGAAAACAGAATACCACCGTTCTTTTCTTTTCTTTTTCGTTTTTGTTTTTTTAAACTGAAACCCCAAGAGATGGATTATTATTATTTCTTCTTCTTCTTCTTCTTCTTCTTCTTCTTCTTCTTCTTCTTCTTCTTCTTCTTCTTCTTCTTCTTCTTCTCCTTCTCCTTCTCCTCCTTCTCCTTCTCCTCCTCCTTCTCCTTCTCCTTCTCCTTCTCCTCCCTCCCTCCTCCTCTCCCTCCTCCCCCTCCTCCTCCTCCTCCATCCTCCTCCTCCATCCTCCATCCTCCCCTCCTCCATCCTCTTCCTCTTCCTCCTCCCCTCCTCTCCTCCTCCCCCCTCCTCCTCCTCTTCCTTCTTCTTCATCTTCTTTGGGTTTCTTGAGACAGGGTCTCATGTAGCCCAGGCTAGCCTTGAAGTCACAACAGCCCAGGATTGCCTTCACTGCTGATCCTCCTGCCCCCACCTTCTGAAGGCTGGAATTACAGGTATACACACTGGTTTATTTGGCACTGAGGATGGAACGGGGTTCATGAGGTTGGGGAGGAGACCCTAACTACTGAGCCACAACCTCAGTCCCTCGGTGGATTGGAAAACTACGCACAGCCGTTTCCAAACTGTCTTTGGCTCAGCACCTCCCTTTCCAGTCTCACCCACACATGCTAGTTTGGTGTTAGCGGTTTTACCGTCTTTTCCCCTCTTTTTGTTTTTAATGCCCCACCCTGAGTTAGGGCAGTGCCCTCATTATCGTCAGGAAAAGGTCTGGGGCCACACCTTCCTCTTTAGCACATTCTTCTGTAGGACTGTGGGGGAGTGGTGCAGTGGTGCGTGTGGTTCCAGGACAGAATTGCAGAAAGCAGGAGGTGAGCTACCCAGAATCCAAGGTCCTTCCTTGCTTGGCAGTTGTCATGGGAACCTGTAAGGTATCCTTGCAGCTAAGAACAGGAGAACAGGAAGGCACCAGCGTGGCCACCTCTGAGCCCACTACACTCAGAGCGCCTTGTCTCCTGGTCACTTTAGCCGTGTGTATCGTGTGCACTGTCCTTGTCCCTACCCATCAAAAAGCCAGCAACACCCCTCCAGCTGTGGAAAAACCCAACAACGCCTCCAGACGTTACCAAACACCCCTGTTTAGGAAGTTGGGGTTCCATTGTGTGAATCTGGAAAGCACAGCTTGGAGTGGCTGTTTCACAATCTAAACCTAGAGGTCTAGACAAACCCAGGAAGCCCAGCGGTGGGCTCCGAGTCTCCTTCCTCATTTCTCGTTCTCCTCCTCAGTAGAAAATCGCCCTCAGCATCCTCCCAAGTGTCTCGTCAGATCCACACCTCCCTTATTCATCCAGACGTCATATGTGCCCCATGCTGACCATCCTGTACAGATTACATAAGTAGGTTCTCAAACCAGATGTCTTAGTCACTGCTCTATTACTGTGAGGAGACACCATGACTGAGGCAAGTCTTATAAGGACAACATTTAATTGGGGCTGTCTTACAGGTTCAGAGGTTCAGTCCATTATCGTCAAGGTGGGAGCATGGCAGCATCCAGGCAGGCCTGGTGCAGGAGGAGCTGAGAGCTCTACATCTTCATCTGAAGGCTGCTAGCAGAATACTGACTTCCAGGTAACTAGGATGAGGGTCTTAAAGCCCACACCCACAGTGACACACCCACTCCAATGAGGCCACACACACTCCAACAGGGCCACGCCCACCCCAACAAGGCCACACCCACTCCAACGAGGCCACACCCACTCCAACGAGGCCACATCTAATAGTGCCACTCCTTGGGCCAAGAATATTCACAGGGCCTCAAGTGGGTGTGAGAGAAAGAGACCTCTCTGTTCCTGGGGTGCAGATCCCAGGCTGCCAAGGGCTAACTAAGGTCTGCCCTGGCTGCTGACTGTGGTTCCTCTTAGGAGGTTTATTGGGACATGACTGCTTCAGGGACTCCCAGCACTTACTATGTGCTGGATGCCAAGTGTATTCGAGAGATGTAGTTAAGGGATTGGGTGGTGGCCACAGCTGTCAGTGCCACACCCTTGGGACGATGCCTCAGTGGTCTTAGCTTCTATGTGCTCTTTCCTACATGACACTGGCAAGCTCTGTGGATCACCTGTCTACACACACACACACACACACACACACACACACACACACACACACACACACTGCTGTGGCCCTTATACCAGGTGGCTTTGGGACCTTGGGCCCAATCTTTTGGGAAAATTGTCTCCAGAAGATCAGCAGTCATGTCCTGTTTAGGAGGCCTGACAGCCATTGAAACAGCTGAGTGCCTACCCCAGGCCTCACCAAAGTCTCCTCTCTGAGCCCTTTCCTTTGGTACTCATGAAGGTCACCAGTGAGCCAGCCAGCAAGCAATCGAGCACCTTTTGCATCAAGGAGCCGCCTCCCTCAAGGCCCGCACATTTCAATCAGCCACAGGGCTGGGGGTGGTGGTGGCTGCTGGAATATAACCACTATTGTGCTGAGAGGTGAGGCAGGGGTGGGGCAGAAACACCCCATCCTTCCCTCCGCCTCCATGTTCTGAGGTGTGTGCTCCTTTCCAGACGTCTCTCCTGAATGCTGGCAGATTGCAGGCTGTAAATCTGACTGAGATAGTAAACCCCCGTAGACAAATGAATAGACGTATGGCTGAGGGCACCTCACCGCTGTGCATTGGTGCTTTCTGGAAAGAGGTGGGACGTGTTTCCGTGTCAACCATGAGCATCTCTCTGCCGCTCACCCTCATACTTGCCGTGCCCCTCTGAATCTCGGGTATCAGCCTAGAAGCAGGGACCCATCTAGGAGGGAAGGAATGCACCCAGACAGATTTATTTTCTTGGAGAGAGTCATTTACAGTCTCATGCAGTCGGGGTATAAAATAATGCCAGGGCAATGATTTAAGTCAGTCAGTCTGTTGTCTGTCTGTCTGTCTGTCTCCCTAATCCCTCTTCTCTCCCAGCATACCCTCTGCCTCTTCTACCTTCCAAACAGGCTCTGATGGTTTCTGGTTCCCACCCAAGCATTGTCACCAGTGTCTGTGACCCGAAGGGAATTAGTTAACATCTTTGGGTCTTCCATGCCTCTGCCACGCCCTGGGTGACCCCCACCTCCAGGTCTCTCCTCCACAGTTCAGAAGGGAGGATATGATTGGAGACATCTGCCTCCTTCTCTATACCCTTCCACCTCCATCCCTGCCAGGCAGAACTCCTGAGGGATAGGAGACTACAGGGCTCTCTTGATCCTCACCGATGCCCACATGGTGTTCTCGGGAGGAATCTGAGTAGGATATCCCTGGGGTGAGCACTACGGAGGCCCGGAGCTACAGGTCCTGCTGGCCATTTTTGTCTTCTTTTCTACACACCCAACGTGTGGTCTGGTCCTCTGTGTGCTTACCCCAGCACCCTCCACTTTGCCTCTCTCTGCCCTCGCCCCCTCTGTGCCTTGATTAAAAAAATATTTATTTTATGCATAAGAGTAAAGTGTTGCTATCTTCAGATTCACCAGAAGAGGGCGTCAGATCCCACTACAGATGGTGGTGAGCCACCATGTGGTTGCTGGGAATTGAACTTAGGACCTCTGGAAGAGCAGCCAGTGCTCTTAGCCATTGAGTCCTCTCTCTAGCCCCTTTGCCTTGAATTCTGAGTATTCCTAAAATATCAGACAGTGAGCTGATGCTGGGGTGTCATTCCCTTCCCCCATGAGCAGGGACCCCAGCAGCACCATATGGAGTGAGGGGTGTCATCCCCCATTAGGAGAGACCCCAGCAGCGTCATACTGAGTGAGAGGTGGTGTCCCCCAGTAGGAAGGGCTCCAGCAGTGTCATACTCAGTGAGGGGTGTCATCCCCCATGGTCAGGGACCCCAGCAGGTCATACTGAGTGAGGGGTGTCATTTCCCATGATCAAGGACCCCAGCAGCGTCATACTAAGTGAAGGGTGTCGTCTCCTCCAGCAGCATCACACTGAGGCAGGTACTGTCTGATATTCATTCTCTTTCTCTGTCCCCCCCTCCCCAGTCTCTCTCTCACTTCCTCCCCTCTCTCTCTCTTCCTATTACAATAATAGCAGAGCTAAGGATGGGACAGAGCAGAGCCCTGGTTGTGCAGATTCTGTTGCTAAGGAAACCACTTCCTTGGTTACCAGGCTGGGTGCATTTGTCTCACCAGGCCTGGATCCCACAGAGCCACCCCCACTCTGCAGGATGAGGAGATGAGGGTGGGAGAAGGGGAGGAAGAGAAGGGGAGAGGAGTGAGTGGAGAGCGCAAAGATCAAGGGTAGAGGTGGGGAGACACTTGCAGCATCAATGTGGAGGATGGAGAGAGAGGAGGACAGAGAGGAGGGTTGTGAGGAGGATGGAGAGGAGGACAGAGAGGACAGAGTGGATGGTGAGGAGGACGGTGAGGACCGGAGAAAGGCAAAGGGACAGTTGGGTGCAGGCAGAAAGGAAAGGGTCACCAGGGCAGCTGGAGGAAATCAGACTTCAAAGAGGGAAACCAGGGCTCTTAGACAAACAGGAGGTGGGATGAGGAGAAAGAAAACAGAGATGCAAGCAAGGGAAGAGGGGCTGGGCCTCTGCCAGGAGCATAGTCCTGGGAGGAGCTGCCTGCATCCCCTTGCTGTTCCTCTCCCCTCCCACACTGGATGCAGCCACCTCCAGGGTGCCTGGGGAAACCTGGAATTGATTCCAACCATCAGCCTCCTTCTACTTGAGTCTGGGAGTCACTGTGGGGAGACAGCAGGATCCAGCCTGGATGCTCCAACCCCCAGCTATTGTTCACACTGTTTTCCACAGAGAGTCTTAGCTCTGAAATCAATCTCCTTGTTGGGGCTCAGCCGCCTCTGCGGTTCCTAGGGGCCACCAGGGGCCTCACTAGCCTCTTCCCCAAACGCTTTCTGTGAACTCTGCAGGGATGAGTTCTTAAAGTCCTTTTATTTTTTAGTCTCTGAAACAGGGTGCAGGGCCTGTGGCAGACTGGTGATCCGTGCTCAGGAAGTATGTGTGAGTGGGAAAAGAAAAAAACAAACCAACTTTAGTCCCTCCCAAGTCTGAAATACAAAGACTCGATTCCAGATGGCGGCAGGAAGGGCAGACATCGGTGGTTGTGACAACCCTGCTTCACCCCTGGCTATGGGACATCAGGAAGGAGTGGGAGGCAGATCCCTTATGATCCTGAGACAAGAATCCAGGCCAGTTTGAGGTCACAAGTCTTCCTTCACTGGGGATGGGTGGGTTCAGGGACACAGACGGGACTTTGGTTCAAGGCAAGAGTCTAGGATTGGTCAGCCCAGGTTCAAGGGTCTAGGATGGAGGGGTTGCCTCTGACAGGTCAGACTTGGTTTAATACTGACACCTGAGTTGGCCCGGGGACAGATGAGCTCAGTCACCCAGCATGGCTTCCATGAGCAGCATTCCCTCCCCCAGGGACTCTGACACTGAAGTCCTTGTTCCTCCTGCACCGGTGGCCCAGGACTCTGGGTGGGGAGAAGCCCCTCACTGCCTTCTCCCTACCATCTCAGCCGCCCCACTCCCTCAGCGCCCACAAGACAACATTAAAAGCCCCTCCTCCCTCGGAATGGGTAAGTCTCTGGTCACAGCCATCCCCACAGAAGGTCCAGTCTGGCCGGCAACAGAAGCCAGGTGGAGGTTTGTTGATGGAGATGGGGAACCACAGGGTCCCTGGTCCTCTCTGTATTATCATTGGCTCCCCTACTGCAGGGACAACATACAGCAGCCACACAGGGTTTCTGTCACTCACGAACACAGAAGAGACATCTCTCATCCACATCTGTGTATAAAACAACCCAGAGAATTCCACGTCCCAGGCCCCCCACCCCCGACCCCATCGTACACGCATGTCCATGTGTGAACACACCATATATAACAGCGCAATAAATTAGCAACAAAACTTTCTTTTAATGATAGTGTTAACCTGAGGAATCTTCGAACAGAAAGTTCGTGACCAGAGGGGGCCACTAGCAAGGAACTGGCCCAGGTTCTGGACCCAGAGTCTCTCAGAGAGAGCTGACCTCCAAGTAGGAGGGGAGGCCAGGCCCTCTGCTACCCAGTGAAAGAAAACTAGAAATTAGTCTGGGGTGGGGAAACACCGTACAAAATACATTCAGAGCCCCCTTGGCCGAGCCCTGGGGTAGTCCAAACCCTCGGATGAGAGCGTTGGAGAAGGGAAACAGGTCCAGTCTCTGGCCCTTCCTTTTGTGTGGCCAGTGTCCAAGGGGCAGAATGTCTTGGTCACATTCCTCTTAAAAAAATATATCTTTTTTTTTCCACGAACCTTCTCCACGGTTCCTCGGCTAGGTGGGAACGAGCGTTTTGTTTGCCCCCGAGGCTGCAGGGGGCTGCTCTGGACAGAAGAGCGAGGGGCTGTGACTATGGCTTTTGCGTTTATGTAATGGGGATTGTGAAGGGAGGGGAAGCCAGAGGGATTCAAGGTGGGGAGACGGTATCCTGGATGCGTGCTTCCCAAAACATGATCAGTAACTCGAATCAGAAATCCTTTGGTGTCTCAGCATCGGAGAGCAGCGGTACAATGGGGGTGGAGAGCCGTTCTTCACCCCATTTCTGAGGAGTCCCCAGTGGGGGCTGGCCCTGTTGGTCTACAAGCAAGGGCAGGGAAGCTGATGGCTTGGAGGGTGGGGGGCAGTTTTGGGTATGGATCCCTCTGAGTTGGAGCATTTTTATTCCCTGCTCTGGGTAGTAAAGGACTTCCTGGTTAAGGGATCCGTCAGGCAGTGTGAGACAGCTATTTCAGGCCCCACCCTGCAAAGATGGGTCCTCGGGGCTTTGTATGTGGCACGTGGTCAACCTGTTGGGTTGGTTTTTGGTACCTAAGGGACTTTGGAAGAAGGATCAAGAACCCCAACATCACCCTCACCCCCAAGACATAGCATGAGCAGACAGGACAGGGTTGCAGTCCTGGAGGTGGAACAACACCCAGCTTGGGTCTCATGTGTTTTAGCCTGGGGGCAGCTCCCCACTGTAATACCAAAGCACCAGTCTCGAGTACCTCAGGAGTCAGATACCCAAGGCCACAAAGATAGGTCCCAGGTGTCTGTCACACAGAGGTGGCCTGAGAGAGATCAGAAAGCCGGTGCCCACATAGTCTGAGCAGGGTCACTGCTTACAACTGTCCAGCTGCCACATCCAGAGCCTCCCAACCTCTGCCAGATTATCACCTCCCTTCTCCCACCAATGGCCGGGGGACAGGGACACCCCAAAACAGGTAGCCTACTCTCCAGGGACGGTGTCTAGACATCTCCCCCCAAGGCCCTCCGAGGGGCCTTTCTGAAGGCAGGCAGAAGCCTGGGGCTGTCTTTGTGCCAGAGGGAAACCAGCTCTTTGAAGCCAAGGGGCACGGCGTGCTGGGTCCCTCCCTGTCTGCCCATCATCTTGGGCCATAGGCCTCAGGCACCCCAGTGAGGTTGCGGCTGCGCAGCGCTGTGTCCACCATCCTGATGTAGGCGCCGATGGTCCTGCGCATCTCGGCTGTGTAAGGGTCATACTCCAGCTTGCGCAGCCCCGAGCGCTTGAAGTTACCATCCTTCTGGCTCTCCACGCACAGCAGCCGATCCTCCCTGACCGCCACGCCCAGCAGGCTGACCATGCGGCCCAGCTGCGTAAACAAGTCCTGCTTCAGATCCTCGAAGTGCACCACCAGTACGGTCTTGCCAAACTTGAGCCAGTCCAGTGTGTGCGTGGCCCACCACGGGGCATAGTTCCTCACAAACTCGGGCCATTCTGCGGGAGAGAGCAGCGGGTCAGCACGCCACCAGATGGGCAGATGACAAACCTCCCAGATGCCTGAAACCCACTTGTGCTTTCTTGGGTAACACACCCCTGGCTGGTGCCTGCAGGCATAGCCTTATGCACATAATAGAGCACAGCACTGTGGAGGTGCAGAGATGCAGAATCCTACAGGAATGGCTGGGGAGCAGAGGCTAGAAGTGGGAGGAAGCTGTGTCCTTAGCAGAGACTGATGATCAGAACTGCCGTTCTGTGTGGGGAGGTTGGAATGTTGCAGATCCAGGGGGCCTAAATGACCTTACCTTGGGTTAGTTCTAGACCTCTGGAACAGCTTGGTAGTGACAATTCTGGTTTCTTTTAAAAACACAGAAATATAAGAATATGCTTCTATTATGACCCTGGGTACAGGTAGGGAGTTGCTTCAGGCTGCCCACAGTGGCTGACTAGGATTTGCCTCGTGCCCTAGCGGGCAAACCATTTTGCCAGCTGCAGATAGTTTCTGCGATTGTGTGACACTGGGACTTCTGGGGACTTTTCAGAGGGTAGATAAATGCTAGGCTAGGGCCTTGGCCAGAGGAGGGTTGTTGGTTGTGGTGGTTTGTTAAGTCGTTGTGCATAAAAACGGAGAAAGAAGAAATTAGATATCCTGATGGCAAAGATCAAACTTGCCCCAAGAAACTTGATGCCCCTAATCAGCGCTAACTAGTCTAAGCATAGTTGTTAGCATTCTAAGCCCCGCCTCCAGTTACCTGGCAACAGCCAGGTAGGTTCCGCCCCACAGTTACCTGGCAACAGCCAGGTTTGACTGACTGTAAAAGGGGCTGCTTGCTCCCTTCTCATTCTCTTGCCTCTTGCTCTTGCCCTCTTTCCCTTTGTCCCTTCCCTCTCCATTCTCCTCCCTTCTTCCCTCCACGTGTTCATGGACAGCCTTTACCCCTCTCCTCTTCTCTCATTAAACCTTTCCGCGTGGAACCATGTTGGCCTGTTGTGGTTTGTTCGACCCAGGCCGAGATTTCTACCCCAACAGTAATACCATCCCTTTTTCTTTCCTCTCCATCCTTTTCTCTCTCCTATCTGGTATTAGGGGTTAAAAGGGTGGAAGGAAAAAACAAAGAACGTACAAAGTAGCAAAGACAGCACAGTTTGCTCTTGCAGCTGTGCTGGAACTAACCAAGGGTAGAAGGGAAACAACTCACAAAGTAGCAAAGACCAGCAGCCACACAGCTCCATCTTGCGTGCCTCTGTGCTGGAACTAACACCCCCTGACTAATAGAAACCTTTTGGAATCTTAACAGACAGCTAGCTTCTACCAACCCCAAGGTTAAGAACAGCATCAGGCAGCACCTCCGGACTACAGAATAGAAAGGCTTCTCCTGTCTGTGGTACCCGCTTCTCTACTGTACCCACTGATGTATTTTAAGCGGCCTTGGCTTACGACTTTCTTTGCTTTGTAAAACTACAAAAACTTCATAAAAGAAACTGCTTCCACGTTGGAACACAGGATCTGGAGTAACCTACATAGGTGTTTCTGGGTCACGGTAACTCAATGGCTCCAGAACCAACTCTCTCATGTTCCCTTTACGATGAGAACTATGGTTTTTGTGCTATCTGATAGGGTGACGTGTGAGGTTCCAAAAAAAAGGTCCACTTTTCACCAGAGGAATTGCTTGAACGGGAGCCAGGCACCTGGCGTCCTTTCTTTGGCTGGGTGGTTGGTGAGTTCTGTCTGGGGGTCCCTCGGTTTTGTGGACAGCCTATCTGTCTGTTCTGAGCTGGTTAACAGACCGCGTTGTGAGACATCTCTTTTTGCCTGCTTCCACAGTATTTGTTTTAAGGTCTCTGCTTTGAGTGCCTGTTTGAAAGCCTTTCTGTCTAACCTTTGGTTTGGGTTGCTTGCGCTCGGAACGCTAAAGACATTTTAGATTCAGCTGTTTAGCTTGTTTTCGGTATATTTTGCTTGCTTTTGGAACTCTGAGGGGATTTTGGTTTCTGGTTTTGTCTCAGTTTCCTTGTCTTTGAAATGTTTCCATTTGTTAACTTCTGGCCTCAAATGGTTAATTCTGCCCCTCCCCCCTTCTCCTGTGACCTTAGGAGTCTTATGATCATCTGATGATTATGCCCCTGGAGACAAGAGGCACGTGTTCCCTCCCCCACCCCACCCCACCCCAAAGTGTGCTGGCATCAGGGGGGAACACCTCAGTACATGCAGTGGGAGAAACTCAACAAACATGCTCCATTCTGTTTGTTAGGGTTTGTTTAGGTTTTGGTTTATTTTGAGACAGGGTTTCTCTGTGTAGCCATGGCTGTCCTGAAACTTGCTCTGCAGACGGGGTTGGCTTCAAACTAAGAGAGCAGCCTGCCTCTGCCTCCCGAGTGCTGGGATACCACACAGGAAGTTCAGCCCTGTCTTGGGGTCCTTCGTGTTTGTGTAAACATGTAGGATATCCACAGACCAGTGGGAGAAGATGCTAAAAACGGACCCAAAACATACACTCCCTAGTTAGCATAGGCAGGAGACCTTTCAGGAGAAAATGGGAGGGAGTGAGGAGAAGGGGCAGGGGGGACAGAGAGCTATGGGAAACAAGGCCTCCAGAAAGGAGGAAGCGCTTGCGCCTGCGGACAAACAGCCATCTGGTCCTCTAGCCGGCTCTGTGGCTCTGTGAGTGATAATTGCTGACTAACGTGTGAGCGTTTGGGAAAAAAAACAAAGCAGACTAAAGACAACCAAGACACTTCCCTCCTTCAGGTTTAGGTTCTGCGTTTAACAAAGTCCTAGGAAAGTCTTTAAAAGAATCACAGACCGGCAGCTGCTTTAAGCTAAAACATAAAACGCTCTCCAAAACTTGATCAAATCCGTAATTCAGCATAGTAAAGAGCCCTTAGAGCTAAAGGGAGTTAAAGTAAATGCAAAAACAAAAAACCAAACAAAAAACAAAAAACAAACAAACAAAAAAAAGAGACAAAACAAAAAATCTCCCAAACCTAACCAAACCAGACCAAACCACGCCAAAATCAAACCAACCAACCAACCAACCAACCAAAAATCTCCCAAGAAACCAAACCCCCAACAACTACAACAATAAAAACCTTTTTAGAGGGTTTTATAACAAAACAAAGGCAAACTCTGACCTTCCTTCCTTTCCCTGCTTTGGGTCTTTGTTGCCTCTTTTAAGGCTTCTTTGAGCAATTTGATTTCCCTTTAACTCTCATGCTTAAGACGTTAACCCGGCATCCTTTCTGTTGGTATTCTAAGCTCCACCCCCACAGCTACTTGGCAACAGCCAGGTATGCTCCGCCCCACAGTTGCCTGGCAACAGCCAGCTGTGCCTGACTAGAAAAGGGGCTGCTTGCCCCCTCCTCATTTTCTCTTGCTGTCTCTCGCCCTTACTCTTCTCTGCTCTCCTGCCCTCCACGTGCCCATGGCTGGCCTTTCCTCTCTTCTACTCTTCTCTCATTAAACCTCTCCATGGTGGCTTGGTGTGCTCTGTCCGGGAAGTGAGGAGATTTAAACCCCAACACTTTCAGCCTTAAAGCCCCAAATCTCAGCTTGGCCTGAGCTTGGGGGACTCCTCAGGCTATTAAAGATAACCAAATGCCTGCGCCCCCTCTCCAGCACTCCGGGGACTTACACTGAGGCCCAGCTTCAAGGGGAGTTTCCTGTCTGCTTTCCTGACTGGGAGGTCCTGCGTTCCTCTGCGTCCACGGGTCTAACAAACTCTCTCGATGTCTGAGTGGCCCTGACATCAACATAGACATTTCTCAGACCCGCTTAGCTCTGGTCCTGGGTCATCTGTAGTAAAACGTGGCTTTTCTGGGCATTGTCATAGAACTTGATCCCCTGAGGGACCAGTTTGGCAGAAATGAAGATATTCTGTGTGTCTCGGTCCGACTAACAGACTGTGAAGCAATGGACCCTAATAGCAATAGGATATTCCCCTGGGACTCTCAGCTGGGAGAAGGAAGGGTGGCCAGCTGGAGGGGACCTTGTCTCCCTGAGAGGGATTTCAGAGGGTCATGGCAATATTCTGACACCTTATAGACAAGCCTGAAGACCAGACAAGGACCAGTGACCAGACTGCTTGCCTCTCTCAGATTTTACTTCAGGTTCTAAAGGCAGATTTGAGGGTTTGACAGATCTCATTGTCCCCTTCCCAGTGTGACC
Source organism: Rattus rattus (assembly GCF_011064425.1). NCBI lineage: Eukaryota > Metazoa > Chordata > Mammalia > Rodentia > Muridae > Rattus > Rattus rattus. Next base: position 40,392,015 of record NC_046169.1, read on the forward strand.
CCATCTACTAAATCTCCTTTTTCTCCTTATAATGGCTCTTTCGATGGTCCTAAATCTTTCTTTGGGACAATTAGCATGTTTTCAAATTTAAACATTTTAAAAACATGGATAACTTTAATAACAAGAGACGGTTCTGATGAATTTGTCACCTCCTTGGGTCCTTATTCAGCGGAGGGTATGAAGTAATTATGACACGATAGCATACATTTTTCCTAGTGACAGTTGCTGCCCTCCCCTCAGCCCCTGCCCTCCGCCCCGCCCTGCCTTACCCCGCCCCAGACACTGAGCTCTTTATCTCAGAGATTAAAAAGGTGGCTCATGTCTGTGCCTTAGATATATCTTGTTTATATGTGAGCATTTATATGCATACCAACATTTGAAGAGTGGTTTTGAGCACCAGGGTCTCTTTAAAAGTAAAGGAACAAAAAAAGGGGTGTGTGTGTTCAAGATCTATATCTTGGCAAGGCCAATGTGCAAGAAAACCCTAAATGTGTGCATTTGAATTGTCATTTTAAAAACCTACTTTGGGGTTTGCATAGACATCTTAAGAGTTTACAGATCTTCTTAATGTGTTACACCGTAATTAGATATTTAAAGGAATGATTTGACTGCTTTTAATTAAAAGACTAAAGTCACAAATTGCTAAGCTCTTTCTATTCTGGACGCCTTATACTTTTTTTTTAAAATCAGTCATATTTTTTAAGATTTATTATGTATACAGTGTTCCGCCTGCATGTATCCCTGCACGCCAGAAGAGGGCGCCAGATCCCACTGCAGATGGTTGTGAGCCACCGTGTGGTTGCTGGGAATTGAACTCAGGAGCTCTGGAAGAACAGTCAGTGCTCTTAACCACTCCAGCCGACCTATACTTTTGATGTCTGGTAAAGAGCAATAAAAGAACGTGCTTTTATCTATTAGTGACAACCAAAACCAGAACATACACAAAAGCAAAACATTTCAAGGTACCTGTCAGAGTGGCTTAAATCTCTAACAGATATTTAAATTTGGTCCGTGTACTTTACCTGGGTTTGTAACTATTGGATATTGAAGATACCATATTTCCTGTGGTTTACCTTACAGCCTCCCGAACTTCCTTTTAAAATTACCTCATTAAAACTGTTTTCTAACACCACCATGATAAGATCCAAGTATGCCACAAAAGGATTGTTTAAAAAACGGATATGGTTATAGCGAGGTTAAAATGACACTGAAGTTATAAAGTTTAAGGTCAATTCAATGCCCTGAGATAATACTGATGCTTAATTCTCTATATTTTAAGTACTGATTTGATCATTTAAGACAGCAACCACAAACCTTTGTTTATCCTTTGACTAAATGGACATTTAAACCTGTGTTTAAATGTTCCCCAGTTGAACAGCGCCTCTGTGGTTTGAAGAGTCAGTCATCGCTTTAATCCCTTAAAAATCGTGAAAGAGTTCTTATGCCTGTCTGAAATGCCCCCATAAATTCCATAATGGTCCTAAGACTTTTTGATGATTGAATATTTACCTCTGTTTATCCAGTTTGGACTATTAGTTAATGAATAACACATAGTATTGTAAAATCTTTCAAATAGGATAACTAAATTCAGAGTTAGTTACAGTGCCCTCCTCTGAGGATAAACTAGGTGATTTCATCAACTGAAAGAAAAAAAAAAAAAAACCATGGGGTTGGGGTTTAGCTCAGAGGTAGGCGCTTGCCTAGGGCATAAGGCCCTGGGTTGATCCCCAGCCCCGAAAAAAAAAAAAAAAAAAAAGAACCAAAAAAAAAAAAAAAAAACCCATCACATCAAAAGACTCCATTCTGATTAAAAGATCAGGCCGGTATCTAAGTACTTCCAACATACTCCCAGACTATGCTATGAAAATTTTATAAAATTTATAGAAAATAATTTTCTTGTTTGTTTGTTTGTTTTTCAGGACAGGGTTTCTCTGTGTAGTCTTGGCTAGCCTGGAAGTCACTCTGTAGACCAGGCTGGCCTCAGACTCAGATCCGCCTGCCTCTGCCGTCTGAGTGCTGGCCTTATAAAATAGATTTATAGTATGTATAATTTATGTAACTTATTCATACTATAGGTCTATGATTTCCATTAATTATGAAGGTGGATTGCTGGATCGTGGTTGTATTCTCACTACATAGATGCGGGCAGGAGTTAACTTACTCGGTATCCATGTCTAATGGTCATCATTTAACAGAAGGGGAAACCGAGGCAGAGAATAAGCGAGGGGCTGTTTAAGGTCACTTAGAATGAGAGTCGAAGCAGGATCTGGCTGAGCTGCACGAGGCACCCCGTGGGCTTTTTCCTACCAAGGTGTTGTAAACAATCACAACCTGCTCACTGGTGGGCTGTATACAGGGCGTGGCCAGAGCTCACACGGGCCTGAGCCCTGCAGTTGTTCAATAAGCACGGTTGCTGCTGTCTTCACTGATTGATCTTTCTCAGGTATGACGTCATGGTCCCTGGGACCCCAGGGCTCACACAGGCCTCCTTTGGGCTCTGCAAGTCTCATTCTTCCTCCTGACCACACAGCGAGCCATTACTGTGTGGTCACCCTGCTTACGCCTCTTGTCTCCGAGGCAGCCTGAGCCCCTGGGGTTGGGTTAGGATTGTTAAGCTTCTTCTTGTGGTCTCTCCTCTATTCAAACCCATCACAGACTGTGTCCTCTTGGGGGCTGGTGAGCCATCTTGCCATGTGATGGAAAGTCACGTGACTGGGAGGGTGCCTTTAGGGTTGCCTGACCGGAGAGAGAAGTTACATGGAGCGATCTTAGGGGTAGTTACAGAGCAGATCTCAGGGAGAGCTGCTGAGGCTCAGGCGGGAGAGAAGCCGGGGCACGGCCAAGGTGGGCACTGGGATGCTGCAAACAGCCTCCAACACAGGAGAGCTGGAGAATCCCAAGGGGCACACTGAGGGCTCAACTGCGGAGGGTGTGGCCCTCCTCAGGCCCCTCCCTCTAGAGGGAGCAGCGCACGAATCTCTCAAGCTTGGTTAGGGACCTTGCAATCCTCCTCAATCCTAACCCCTCGCTGGGTGACAGATCCTTACCAACTAGCTCATAGGAAACTGCCCTGTGCTCATCACCAGGAGGGAGACCGAGGCCCAGACCGGCTAAAGTGACCTAGTCACATAGCAGGGAAACATCATCCTGGCCACCCTGTCTTACACTGTGGCCCAGATCCTCTCCTGCCTCAACCAGCCTTATCCCCACTCACTCCCACACACAGCCTGATACCCAGCAGGAGCTGGGGGGAGTCGCTGCTGAACTAAATTGAAATTTCCAACGGCTAAATTGCACCGTGATGGAGGGCCGCTGTTCTTGACAGAACACATCGGAGCTGTCCTTAGATGCTCCTCCCAGTCCCCTCCTGGAACCCCACGGCTACTTGAGAAATATTTATGCTGACGACAGGTTATTTTTTATTCTTCAAATAGACTATTCACATGGCAGCTGACTAATTGGGCCCGTACTGTTATAATGGGTTAGGACCAGATGTATTCGGGAGATTAGGAAACTTTTAAGCATACACAGGGGCTCCTTCCCTCTGTCAGCCTGTCCCTACTTCTGAGTCACCTCCCGGTCTCCTTGGTGATTTCAGGACAGCGACCACCATCCCAGGAGAAACCCAGGTGAGGTTGGCTCTTGTCACCTAACACTCCACAGGTGTAGACTTCAGGTGTGGCCAACTGCGACCCTCTTGCCTGGTCTGTTCAGATGAGCTTGCGTTCTGTTCCCATCGCCTGCAGCGCTTGTTCTGGGGAAGCTGCTTCTCTGTCTACCCGAGGGGGCTGTCTAGATGACTTTGCAGCCGGGAGCCTAGGGCTGGAAACCCCGCTCTTCTCCACTGGCACTGGGTGATCTCTCTGCTCTCCTTGGGTGTTTCAGTGTTAGGATAATATTAATCTCTGAGAAGATCCTGATGGGAGTACCAGGTGCAGAAGAGCAACGGCCGCTTGTGACAATTCCTGCCGATGGTGGCCCCCACCTTTTCCTGAGACTCCCCAAAGCTCCCCACGTGTCCCTACTGGTCTGAGTCCATCCACCCCCCCAAACGCCTAGCAGCTCCCTGAGCTGTTTTGAGCTCTCCCTTACAAGACGTGCACCCACACTATCCCAAACCCCCACCCCTCAAAGCTGCTAAATGACTTCCTTGCAAAGGAGCACAGAAACGGGAACAAAAGTCCTCCGCCAGCTGGCTCAGGGCTCTTGGTAATCGATCAGCACCCACAAACCTGGAAGCAAAGGCACCCCAAGGAGCCGCAGGGTGCGGCTGTCTCTGCGCAGCCTGGCGGTCTTCACGCCAGCTTCTTGTCGTCAGGAGGAACCAGGCCCTGATTAATGTTTTCTCCGTGCCAGTTCCCCACGGAATCATTAAACACAGGATCTGTTTCATTAAACAGATCCAGGACAATTCACCTTGTGTAATCATATCACATAAAATTTCGCCTCCGTCCTGCTCCAGAGGGGCCGTAAAATTAACGTTATAGAACGAAAGTTGGGGGTGGGGAGGCTTATCTCGGCTCTAATCGGAGAGGAACAGGACTACAAGGACTGGATGTACACAGCGGCTATGTGGCCTCTGCTTCTCCCAGGTCACCTTCCACGGTCTACCAAGGGTGTTTTGAAGCAGGTCTCACAACCTGTGAGAGCACCGGAACCCCTGCGGTGAAATCTGCTTGGACACAGACCCTCAAATTTCCCAGCTGACACTGCTGCAGCCGATCCCCAGTCACACATGAGCAGTAAGGGTTTTAAGGCAGTGAAACTTAAAGGAAGGTGTGTGTGTGTGTGTGTGTGTGTGTGTGTGTGTGTGTGTGTGTGTGTAAGGTCCCCAAAGGCTTGTGAAAATGGAGCCTTTCTGATCAGGCAGGTCTGGAGTAGAGCCTAGTGATTTGCATTGTCAATGAGCCCCCTGTTGTCCTGGTGTTGTCCAGGGTGTTCAAGGAGAGGAATGGGTGGGTGGCTGGGGTGGAGAATGGGGGCTCTGTTCCCTGGAGAGTGGTTTCTGGGGCTAATGTAGCCCCAGTATGAGATGAGCGTAGACCCATCCTCCACACGCCCTCTGTTGGTTTTGAATTGGCTCAACAATGCTCTGACTTGGTGTTGGTCTAGGGGTTCAGGTGTCTTTTTTTTTTTTTTTTTTTTTTTGGTTCTTTTTTTTTTTTTTTTTTTTTTTTCGAGCTGGGGGACCGGAACCCAGGGCCTTGCGCTTCCTAGGCAAGTGCTCTACCACTGAGCTAAATCCCCAACCCCTTAAAGAAATATCTTTCTGGGAATAGACTTGCTAAGTGTGGGAGAAATATCAGAACTAGAATCTTTTTTTCTTTCTTTTTTCTTTTTTTTTTTTTCGAGCTGGGACCCGAACCCAGGGCTCTTTGCATGCCCTGGCAAGCGCCACCACTGAGCTAAATCCCCCAACCCCAGGTGTCTTTAAATAAGCAAAAAGGTCGGCAAGGTGGCTGCTGGGGGAGTGTATGTCTCTGGACATGGAGGTTGGTGTGGGAGTGTCTCTGGTTGTGGAAGCTGGTAGGGGAGGTTTGGGATCCCAGCTCAGGAGACCCGGATGCATACCAAGCCCCATATACCCCTCCTCAGGAACAGTGTCTGCCTAGTTCCTGGAGGGTTTGAGAGAGGGGCTGCTTAGTGAGTTGATAACCACACTTCCCCTTCTCTCAGACCCCAGGAAGCCTGGAAGAGGAGAGCCGGCTAGCTTGGCCACGGTGTTTCCCAGTGACCTTCCTGGTCTTTGCCCCTCTAGGTCTGTTTCCTCATTTGTAAAGAGAGAACCAGGGTTCTCAGACCCAGCTGGGTTTGAATTCCGTGTTCCAGCCACTGTCCGCTCATTGGCTCAAACCTCTTCATCTAGAAAGGGAAGAGCATGGGGCCCTGCTTGCTGGGACACCAGGGGATCACTGGTCTCTGAATAGTTAGGCAGGTTCACTACAATAATCCTGGTCACACCGCTGTAGGCTCACACCACCACATAGGCTGGTGTGTGGTGTGTGGGGTATGCAGTACATGTGAAGTAGGTGGTGTATGTATCTCTGTGTATGGTATGATGTGGTTTGTGTGTGTATGTGTGTGTATGGTATAAGTTATATATATGTATATATATGTGTGTATATATGTATATGTATATATACACACACATGTGCATGGTGTGTGTGCTGTGATATGTGTGTTTGGTGTGCAAGGTGTGTGTGTTATGATGTGGTGTGTGTTCAATGTGTGGTATATGTATGCTGTGGGGTGTGTGCTTTGGTGTATGTGTGCTGTGTATGTGTGTATATGTGATACCTAAGAGAGGACCCACAAATGTGGCAATCGACACCATCTGGGTTTGACTAGCAGTGCCTCCGTCCTTGTATTGAGAACCGCAGCTGCTGAGGAGAGAGCGCACCTCCCAGCCTTTTGAACCCCAAGTCTTGAAAGTTAAGAGATGTTCAAGGAAGGGGAAGGGACGCGAGTGCGGTTATCAAGATTCACTGTAAAGTTGGAATCCTTAGCTCCTGGCCTACCTAGCTGGTGCTTTTGGGTGTGGCCCTTGGTGCCTCCACTTTGCACAAGCTCCATGTGGCTCTTAAGAGCTCCTTGCTGGCCGCCCCGCACGCCCACGCGGACCCAGGCGCTCCCTCCTGTACCTTTGCCTTTCCAGTGGGCGTGGGCGGCAAAGCCTATGTGGCCTCCGTATTTGCGGTTGAACTCTGCCATGAGGGCCTTGTAGGGGTTGCGGATGAGCAGGATAGCCGAGTCGAAGGCCTCGATCTCCTTCTGGCCACTCTCGTGGGTCTTGATGCAGATGGTCCGCCCGCTTCGCCAGTGGTCGCGTTCACCTTTGAACCCTGGGCCCAACCCCCAGCCGAGAAGTTAGAAGCTGGGGAGGTGGGGGTGGGGTAAGAAGCATCTTCCCCCAGCCCCCCCCCTCAGGTTTCCTCACCTTCTTCACTTAGCCACTCCTTCCTGTCTGTAGTCTGAGCACTAGAGGGCGGGGTTTTATCAACAGCCCTGAGGCTCACAGAGACGCATTGCCCTGAGGGCGCTGAGGATGGAGTGTGGAGCCCCATTGCTACACTTCCCTCAGACAAGGACTTTCCACCTGAGGCCTTCATTTAGTCTACGCTGAAATCCATTCTCTCCCAGGCCCAGTAATGGAGAGATAGAGGTGGTGTGTAAGAACCCAACGCTCTGAGGAGAAAACAGGTCCCCAGAATCGCAGCCTTAGGTCTAGTTGTGTCGGCCCACACCTGACCTCCCCATGCTGCAGGTGGCCCTCAGTTCAAAGCCATCCCGGTTATAGCATGGGACTCCAATCTCCAGAAACCAAAACCAACAAAAAAGGTAACGAAAACGTCCCAAACGCCCCGAAGGAAAGCATCCATGACGTCATCAACGGTGCCGGTCTGGGTGTCAACCTAGCGTAATACTGTGTAGATTGAAAATAAACCATGCTGGTCTAGAAATACCTACTCCAGAGTCTAAACATTCAGTAGACAGGCGTGGTACTTCTCAGCAGAACTTGTCACCAGAAGAATTTTATTATGTCCCTGAGGAGGGACCGTGGGCTGGGCTTCCCTGAGGAATGTTGCTGAATTCCACCACCAGAGCCCTGCGCCCCCCTCCCCTCACACCCCTATTTTCTAATGGACCCAGCAGCTCCGCTACACAAATGTGGCAAATTTAAATATTCTTCAGAGTCACCACTACACAAGTTATCTACTTATCTGGGGAGCATGTGAACCTCAGGCACCGAGGAGCGCCCCCCCCCCAATTGTTCCAAGCCCTGGCCTCAGAGCTGCAGAAGAATATGTTTTCCCTTGTCTCTCTCCTCACAGCGCTATTATCATAGCTTAGGTGTGCCTTGGATCAGTGTCCCCAGGTCCCCTCCTGCCATTCTCTGGTTGTTTCCCCTCTGTTCGCTGCTCTGACTCCTCCTGTTCTAGATAAAGAGGCCAAGGCTTGGGAGGGGGAGAAACTGAGCCCAGGCCCCATCTGCAAGGTACCATGAACATTCGGACTGACAGTTCCATCCATCGCTTTCTGAAGCCAGGGGGGAGCTGGTGGGAGGGCCAGAACCAGGTGTCTAGGTGGCCGCTTTGCCTCCTCTCTTCCAAGCCACTGAGGGAGAGCAGGACCTCAGAGCTCTCTCAACAGGTCTTTGCAAAGCAGGGTTCACTGAACTTGACACAGGAGGTAAAAATCCTTTAGATCCTGGGCCTCTGTGATCCCAAGGGCCCCTTCTCTGAGGGTGGAGCCTGTGTAGGCAGGGCAGTGAGGATGGGCCGACCCACAATGTCTGATCTGTTCCCGTCACCAACTCAAAAAGATAGCACAGCCCTAGTTCTGCTGAGGGTCTGGGCTCAAATCCTGATAGGAGCCTTACACATAGTAGGTCTTATAGTGCCCAGGGATGGCTCCACCCACAATGGGCAGGGTTCTACCATGTTAATTATAAATCAATACCCAACAGACCAATCTGACAGAGGGGATCTGAGTTGAGCTTCCCTCTCTGTGGGTCCATGGGTGTCTCTAGTTTGTTCTGGGGTCTATAAGAAAGCAGGCTGAGCAAGCCTTAGGGAGCAAGCAGCATCCGTGGGTTCTGTATCAGCTCCTGCCCCTTGCCTGTCTGAGTTGAGTTTGGTCAGTGTTTATCATAGCAAGTGAAAGCAAACTAGGAAGCCTGCTTCTACACCTCTGCCTGCTCCTGCCCTGTTACTTCCCCCCTGCCCTGCTCCTTCCTCCCTGCCCTGCTCCTACACCCCTGCCTGGTTCCTACACACCCCCCTCCGCTTCCACACTCCTTGCGGGCTCCAACCTTCCACCCCACCCTTTTCCCCTCCCACCCCGTCTTTCAATCTCTGCCTCCCACCTGCTTTCCATCCTGAGATCGGTTGCTGACCAGCTTCTCCTTATCTGAGCCATAACCACGGGGTTCATTTCCCACCTGCTGAACTAGACCTGTGAGCCAACCCATCCATCTGCTGTTATATCAGCCTCATGAGACCCACCCTGCTAGCTTTAGTAGGTGTGTGATCGCAGGACCAGAGAAGTACAGTAGTGTGCCCAAGGTCACACAGCTAGGAAGCGTTCCTCCACTAAAAGGCAGCCATAGCCACAAGCAAGGGTTGTCCATACATAGATGTAAAACCCTACCAAGGAGAGCGCTTCCTGTCTGAGCCAGCCTGATTTCTAGCTCCCTAGTAAGAAGCCCAAGAGGAGTAAGGGTGTGAGGGTGAGCTAGGAAACAGTTGAGCACGCTCTCTAACCAGACACATGAAAACTGTGACTTTGGGGCCAGTTACTTCTCCTCATTCAGCCCCACTTTTCAGGACTAGAGGCAACACTGATAGCTCAACATGGTATCTGGGGCTGGCTGAACGTCCCTGAGATACGGGGCAAACAGTTGGTGCTCCATAAATGCATCTTGAAAACCACACGTGGGAAGCATACTTCCGACATAACTGTGCCTGGTGAATGTCTGAGAACAGCATCAAAATAAAGCAGGGTGCACCTCAAATACTGTAGGTGAGATGCCTGGTAAACAGTCGATACTCAATAAATGCCTCAAAGGAAACGGCTATTATACCTCTATTGATAGCATAGCATTGTTGGTCTGTCAGTATCCGGGGTGAGGTGCCCAGCACACATTAAGTGCTTGATAGATGTCTGTCAGTCTGCAAGCTCAGGGGAGGTACCAAGATAGGAGATACATGGTGTGTTTGTCCAACATAAGAGGGAGGAGGACCTGAGGCACATGACCCTAAGGCCAGGCATGCCAAGTGACTCGTGTTTCCCTACCCCTTCCCCCTCACCTTTGTTGTACAGAGAGCCATCGAAGTAGTAGCTGCCAGTGTAGAAGCCGGTGGCCAGCTCGATGAGGTGGCGAGCCCACGTGTTGCCGGCACCCGGGAAGCTGGCTAGAGCGATGAGCTTCTTCGACTTGGCTGGGAGGAACCTTCTGTCCATACAGCGGTTGTCTGCAAGAGGGGCGGGGGACAGATGGGTCAGCACGGTGTGCCCTGGAGACAAGGTCATAGTGGGAGGAGGAGAGGCACTGTGCTGTGTGGAGCACACAGTAGGGACCAGCATTAGCCCAGTAGGAGGAGAAGCCTCCTGTCCAGTCTTGGTTGTCTCCAGCACAGCAAGTCTCTCACAATCGGTGGTTGCAATGGTTCAACTGGACTGGTAACTCGATAGGACCGAGAGCCCGCCTACTGGAGACTGAGCCCCACCCACTGCAGCCCCTACCTGAGCCAGAAAGCTCTCTGGTGCCTTTTGGTGTCAGAGGAGCAAGGGCCCTCAAGAGGTCATGGACCACCACACTTAAAAAGTTGCCTCTCCCTCTACGGGAAGGAGACTTAAAAAAAAAAAAAAAAAAAGTCCTGAGAGAACGTTACAATGTAATTAATGACTCTCACTGAGGACCACACATCTTTCAGGACCGCAGGATATCAGGGGGCCCTGAGGACAAGGGGTGGTGAGATCTGTGCCTCAGTAAAATAGCAAAAGGGGCAAACAGAAGCCTCTGGGCAGACTTTGCATAACATTTCTCTTCTCTGAGGTTTGACAGGTTTATTTGGGGGGTGGGGCACAGAACCCACTCCTTCATCTCCCCCTCCCTGGCAAAGAATTCTCCACTCAAACCTTTCTGGGAAGCCACAGGTCAGCTCTATGATAAAAGCTGTTGTCCTCTGAACTAAATTTTATTTCGTCTATGTTAAGGGCCAGCCGACTCCATTTTTCCTTTTCCTTTTTTTTTTTTTAAGTTAAACAATGCTAGACTTTGATTTATTTCTATGTTGTTCTTTATGGTGTTTTTCTCCTCCCCAGTCATGTCCTCAGCTAAGGGTCAACTTGGTTTTTTTATTTTTTTATTTGTTCATTCTTAATAATCTTAAGACTTGCACATCATGAATAGTTCCCATTGTTTCATGGTATGTTCTGAGAACTGATTGACCATGAAATGTTTCACAGTGTGTTCCAGTAACTGGGATGGTTTGTTTATGCTTGGCCCGGGGGAGTGGTACTATTAGGAGGTGCGGCACTGTTGGAGGGGGTGTGGTCTCATTAGAGTGGGTGTGGCCTTGTTTGAGGAGGCGTGGTCTTGTTGGAGGAGGTGTGTCACTGTGGGTGTGGGCTTTAAGACCCTATTCCTAGCTGCCCGGAAGCCAGTATTCTGCTAGCAGCCTTCAGATGAAGATGTAGAACTCTCAGCTCCTCCTGCACCGTGCCTGCCTGGATGCTGCCATGCTCCTGCCTTGATGATAATGGACTGAACCTCTGAACCTGTAAGCCAGCCCCAACTAAATGTTGTCCTTATAAGAGTTGCCTTGGTCCTGGTGTGTGTTCACAGCCGTAAAACCCTGAGACACCGGCTGACCATAAACCTGTAACATGTACCTTTCCTGTGATTATAGAAATAACTGCAAAGTTCCACTCCTGCAATTGTTTGCTTACAATGAAGAGATTCCTTTGCTTTTGGTCTGAGCTGCTTCCTTCTCCTACCCTCATGGAGACTGTAAGTTTGGCCTAGCCATAAAAATAATTTTTTTTTACCTTGTAACATCTCAGGCTAGGTCCTGGTTCTCAGCACCGTAACAGTCTATTTAGTTCCGAAGCCCCATAAACCAAGGCAGGAGCTTGAGGTCGCATTTTCTAGGCTGTAGAACCAACAGTCTCGACTGCCTTACCAACACCCTGACTGCTTAACACTGGGTGTCTTTACCTCCTTGGACTGCAGTCTCCTCCCCGTAGGGAACAGAAGTGAACAGGCCACTCAGAGTCAAGTGTCCGAAATCCTGCTGAGAGGCTGCAGTGAGAAGTCAGGTCCTGGATCCCAACTCTGTCCTATTTTGCTGTGTGGCTCTGGCCATACTGATCAGCCTCTCTGTGTTTGGTCACACTGCAGCATGCGTGCCATTGTGCCATTGGAGGGTTAGATGGCTTAAGTCTGGTAAAGTGCCTCAAGCACACAGCTTGCTAACGGTTCAGTCCCCACCAGGAGCGTCACAAGGCTTAATAAAGGACAGCCTCTGTGGAGCCAAGGTCTGGGCAGTTTGCTGAATCCATGGCTTACAATTCTTCTCAGGGTGTAGGATCTGCTAGCGTGGCTTGGGCAGGCTGGGGACAGGGTGCTGAGAATGAGCACGGAGAGGCTATCTGCTGTCGAGAGGACGTCAGCTTCCAGCGGGGTCTCAGCAAAGCCCCTCGTGACCACAGTGCAATTAATCTGTGCATGACTCTCCTCCAGGCCGGGGCCAGGCAGCTCTGCCCAGGCACTGGATGATCCCAGAAAACCAGCTGCTGTACTGGCTGGTTTTGTGTGTCAATGTGACACAAGCTGGAATTATCACAGAGAAAGGAGTCTCCCTTGAGGAAATGCCTCCATGAGACCCAGCTGTAAGGCATTTTCTCAAGTAGTGATCAAGGGGGGAGGACCCCCCAGCCCACTGTGGATGGTGCTGTCCCTAGGCTGGTGGTCCTGGGTTCTATAAGAAAGTAGGGTGAGCAAGCCATGGGGAGCAAGCCAGTGAGCAGCACCCCTCCATGGCCTCTGCATCAGCTCCTGCCTGCAAGTTCCTGCCCTGCTTGAGTTCCTGTCCTGACTTCCTTTGGTGATGAACAGCAATGTGCAAGTGTGAGCTGAATAAACTCTTTCCTCCCAGCTTGCTTCTTGGTCATGATGTTTTGTGCAGGAATAGAAACTCTGAGTAAGACACCAGTGCACACTCCTCCCTCCTCCCTGGACTATAAATGAGTGGCGTTTGCTCACCTGGACCCTGTATGTAACATCAGATCAGTGGGACTGCCTGCTAGGGACCACCAGTCACACATAGGATGCATAGGCAAATTTTAAACAGGTGTCTGCTTACTTACCCCCTCGGTTTCGTCAAACAAGAGTGTGGGCTGCCTTGTGTGCACTTTTGCTGTTGACACACCTGTGCAGTGTGCACCTGCCCATCTACATCACCATTATCACCACAACCACCACCATCACCATCACCACCATTGTCCCAGTTCTCTTCTCTGGTGCTATGATAAAACACTGGCCAGTGAAATGTCTCTTTGGCTAACACATCCCAATTACTGTCAACGATCGAGGGAGGTGAAGGCGGGCACTGGAGCAGAGGCCGGAACCAAGGAGGAAACTGTGTCCTGGCTTGCTCAGCCTGCTTCCTACACAACCCAAGATCATCTCTGCCTAGGGATGGCACCACCCACAGTGGGCTAGAACCTCTCACCTCAATCATTAGTAAAGAGAGCACCTATGTGCAATCTGATGGGGACGCCCCTCAACTGAGATCCCCTCCTCCCAGACACATCTAAGCTTGTGACCGAACTAACAACACTGCTGCGGCCATCATCGCATTGTCCCCTCTATTCCCATGATCACTGCCTTCATCCTCACCACCCCAGCCATTGCCATCCCTGGCGTCCACGAGGGCTCCACTGGCAAAGGGAAGAGGCAAAAAGGGAGATGGAGTGGGGGAGGAAGGAGGAGGGGAGGGGAGGAGGAAGGGGGGGAGGAGGAGGAGGAGGAGGAGGAGGAGGAGGAGCAGCAGCAGCAGCAGCAGCAGCAGCTTTAGGCACACTGACAGAACTCTTGAGACCAAAAAGGACCTTGGAGGTCAACCATCTATAGCTTCATTTTTCACAAGAAGAAACCGAGGCCTGTGTGGGATCACACACTGGGTCTGTGCTGGAGAAGGGACCCTGGGCTGTCTCTCTACCCAACATCACAGCTTCTGCTATCAGCGAAGAGCTGCCTTGGAGGGACAGACCCTGGCTTGTTAGAACCTCCCTCCAGGCACTTCCTGTCTCATCCCAGCAGCCCTCAGCCTCCCTGCCGGCTTAGGGACCCCCTGGCCAGGACACAGCAGTGGAGCTGCTCTCCTTACCTTGGACCTGTGTCTGGTACACGATGAAGTAGCTGGGGGTCCCACAGCTCTCGAACTCCTCCGCGCTGCACTTCTGGGCGCATAGTTGCTCATCCTCCCGGTCATGAAGAGGGAACCGTGTGGTGGGAAAGCCGCAGTGGCAGGCGGTGCCCGCGAGGGCTGCCAGGGGGAACTCCTGGGCATGCGAGCACAGGGAGAGTCACCCAGTCAGTCCCAGTGCAGCCCAAGCGTCGTCCTCCTCAGATCCAGGAGGCTACATAACCTGGCGGGCTACACTCCATCCTGGTTCTTGTGCTGCTTGTTTATCTGATCCCTTACCAGAAATAAGACTTCAGGAGAGACTTGGTATTCATAACCAGGAAGGGCAGTGGAGAAGCAGGTGCCTGCACAGCACATTCCCAGGTGACAAAGGGAGACCCTCAGAAAGTGCCAGCTCTTCCCATCTGCCCAGGCTCCACGGTGAGGTCAAAAACATTGCAGGAAAGTACTATGTGGGGATTGAACATCTGGACCCTTTGCTTTCCCTCAGCGGTCACCATAGCAACCCCTCACACAGCATCAGTACCAAATTGGGGGTTAGAAGCCACCCAGAGCTGCTGTAAAGGAGTCAGGACGTACAGAGCCTTGCTGGCCCAGTAAGACCCCTGAGTGTCCTGAGATCCAGGTATCCACAGGTTGTGCTGGAGCCCAACCCCAGTGGTACTAGGTGGCTCGTGCGGTAAATTCGGTCAGTGCCACCTTCTCCAGCAAAAGGGATTCATCGAGGGCCCTGGTAGAGAGTGTCAGACTGTGCTGATGCTTTTCCCCTGGAGCTTTTGCCAGAACAAAGAGGGGCATGTGCCCCCGTCCATCTTGGCTCTGTCTTTCCTGTGACAATGCCACATAGTGCACATCCTGGGAAGCTCTGTCAAAATCTGCCCTGTAAATTATCAGCTGACTGGGCACCTGTATGCATGCCACAGTGCACAACTTGCAGAAACCGGTTTTCTCCTCCTACCATGTTTGGGAATCAAACTCAGGTCTTCAGGCTTGGTGGCAAGCCGCCTTACCCACTGAGCCATCTTGCTGGCCCAAACCTGTGCCTTTAAAGCCAAAAGAACAGAGATGTATGCGTGGGCATATAAGAGCTGCCTTGGGATATGCCTCTGTCCCGTTGGCTTCTAAACAAGACACAGCCAGGATATCTCCCTGGGTCCAGGAAGATTCAAGAGAGAAAATCATACATCCCACCCAGTGAGTTCTACCCACAGGTCTCTCTTCCTTCTAAGATACTCTACAGGGGCTTCAGAGAGAAAGGTAGCACATAGTGGAGTCCCACTGGGCCACCCTGGGCTACTGCTAATGATGTTGCTTAACCAGGAGAGCTTATATTCCTCTCCTCAGCTATCCTCAGCCTCCTACTCCCTCACCGTTGAGACACAAGCAGGCCACTCCTTCCGCTCTGCAGCTCCACTGCCTTGAACTCACGAACTCAACAGATTACTATGTCATAGGTCTAGGCCCCATGACATACTATGACCTCATCATTGGTCATGACCTGTGACCCCGTCTGTTCTGAGGGAGGCACTAATGATCCTTAGTGGCCCCGGCCACCCTGCCCTTGCACCCCAAGAGCAGTGAGCAGCCCCAGCTTACCTTCTCTGTGCAGAGGTCCACACACTTGTCCACAGACATGTTCGGCATGGCGACTGTCACAGGCAAGGCCAGGGAGAGGTTGTTGGGTCGCCGGAAGCAGCCTCTGAACACGGCACTACCGTCTGAGGAGCCAGGGGGAAACCGAACTGTCAGACCCAGCTACGGCTCTCTCGAGCATCAACCTGACTGCATCTGGAACCAGTTAAATTCCAGTAGCTGGGCGAGCGTACAAGGGGTTTCCCTGATTGGATCACTTGAGGTGGGAAGATCCACCCGAAATCTGAGTGCGCTGGCTGGTACTGTGTGTCAACTTGACACAAGCTGGAGTTATCAGAAAGGAGCCTCCCTTGAGGAAATGTCTCCATGAGATCCAGCTGTAAGACATTTTCTCAACTAGTGATCAAGGGTGGGCCCGTCCCACTGTGGGTGGAGCCATCTCTAGGCTTGTCCTGGGTTCTATGAGAAAGCAGGCTGAGCAAGCCATGGGGAGCAAGCCAGTAAGCAGCACCCCTCCATGGTCTCTGCATCAGCTCCTGCCTCCAAGTTCCTGACTGTGTGAGTTCCAGTCCTGACTTCCTTTGGTGATGAACAGCAATGTGGAAGTGTAAGCCAAATTAACCCTTTGCCCTCCAGCTTGCTCCTTGGTCATGATGTTTTGTGCAGGAATACAAACCATGACTAAGACACTGGGCCACACCTCTGGTATCAGCCCTCATAAAAGGAACGTGGAAGAGGAAAGCTTTTGCCTGCTTGTGCCGCCCGCTCTCCCTGACAAGCTCATCCACCCTGCTGCTGAGGCATTCTCTCACCGTTACTAGAATCTACTTCTTTGGAATCTCAATGTAGACCGAAGACCAGCAGCTCTCCAGAATTCTCTAGGACTACAGAGCTGGACTGGGACTGTTGACACCCAGCCTCATGGATTGAACAACTACCCTATCCTTAGCTCTTCTGTCAGGAGGTGGCCATTGTTGAACTACTCAGACCACAGCCAGGAGATCACTAAGGCACTCTAATAAATCCCCTTCTGGAAGGAAGACCTAGAAGTCCAGAGAAGTCAGAATTTGCCTGAGGTCACATAGCATGCCAAAGCAGAGAGGAAAAGAATGGGCCGGTTCCCAGTGAGTGAGCTCAGTATTTCAAGGGAGTCTCCTCTGTCCCAGAGTCTATGTCAACAGGTGACTGAGATGGGTTCTCTGTGGGCCACCATAACCCCCTTTTCTCTTAGCCTCCCTGTGCCTCATTCATGAAACATGACGTACAGGGGTTTCTACAATCGTATCAGAAGGACAGGGCTATAGGATCTTGGAAGCAAAGCTCCCAGCAGTTCTAGTATACTGTCCTTCCATTCCCAGGGTTCCCTTACATCCCCATGCGGGGCTTTAGGGGACAGTTCCTAGACCTCAGAAATCTCTGCCAATCCAAGATAGATACACCTATGGGCTACAAGAGCTGATATTTTGGCAGGGGATGGGGAGGGGGACTCTCTTTAAGATCCTTAACCTGGAAGTGCAATTGTTTAGTAGAAAGCCTAGGTCCCACTGCTGGGTCCCCAAGAGAAATCACCCCCAAAAGAGAACACCTGGAACTGTGGTCCGAGGCAAACGTATAAGCCTACTTACAACGTTTTCTTTAATCCTCCCCACAATGAATATGCATTTTATGTAGCTAGGAAAAGTGGTACACGGCCCCTGGGATCTGTCGCAAGGTTCCTGAAGCATGTTTTAAAACTCAGATCTCTGCTTCCTTGCACTGTTGGGAACCAAACTCAGCCGAGGCTTGCTTAGAGCTGGCAAGCACTCTACCCCTGAGCTATACCCCTAGCCCTTCATTGCTCAGATCTTGAGTACAATGTATCTTCCCACAGACACAGTCACAACAAAGAACCTAAATCTTTTTTTTTTTTTTTTTTTTTTTTTTTGAGCTGGGGACCAACCCAGGCCTTACGCTTCCTAGGTAAGCTCTGCCGCTGAGCTAAATCCCAGCAAGAACCTAAATCTTGAGCACAGAAACAGGGGCAGGCGGTGCTTGCACAGGCCCTACTATGTGTCCCTAACACAGTCCCTACTATGTGCCTGCACCCTGATGAGTACTCCACAGAGATGCCAACATGTCCCACTTAATAAAAACTCTCTGCAAGGGGGTCTAGCTATGTGGCTTGGCTGGATGCACGAAACCCAGTTCCATCTCCAGCACCGAATAAACCAGACATAGGGACCGAAGATTGCAATCCAGTACTTGGGAGGCAGAGGCAGCAAGATCAGAAGTTCAAGGCCATCCTGAGAGCAGCTATAGAACAAAGCAACCCCAGCCCTCTCACAACCCCACGACCCCACCCCTCTTACACACACACACACCAAAGCCCACAAGAGGCGAACTCGTTGCAGTAAACTAAACCTGGTCTGTGGACAGGGATGGCGGCATTCTCTCCCAGCTGTTTTCAGAAACAGTTTGGCCTCAGGAAAGCAAAAGGGAGGTATGAAGGCTGCAGGCCTCTAGCTCTGCAGATCTGGGAGTGTTACAGTACAGACCCATGTTCCTGGGCGTGCACAGGACACACCTGCTCAGGTTTACGGGGTGGAAAAGGATGAAGAGTTACTTCCACACAGGGAGTGGGATGTTCAGGAATAACACGTGTGAGTTTTAGGTCTCTGAGCTGTTTACACTGGCATTGGCCCACAGCAAAGACACACATTTGGCTTGCAGGATGGTTCTTACATCATGCCGGGGCATATGCTGTCTCATATCTCCCTGTCTTTGGTCCTTTTTGGTAGGGGAGGGGTTGGAGGCACCAATGTTCTTTTGTCTGTACCGGGAGCATCGTTGTGAAGAAGCTGTGGGTTGTGGCAGCTCTGCCTCCTTGCCTGCTGCACTGAGACTGAGAACAAGGGGAGAGAGTCCCAGCCTGGACATGAGGAGTCCAGACTGCCAAGGGTAGGGAGAGAGCGTGAGGGCGTTGTAGCCCAGTGCTTGGAGAGGAATCTTCTTTGATGTTTACCAGCTGCCCATGAATGGAGCCCAGGGAGGAGGGCTGAACAGGGAGCCCTGATTCTGAAATCGAGGTCTGCAGAGTCTCAAGGAGCCAGAG
The DNA here is from genome assembly GCF_011064425.1 of Rattus rattus. Classification (NCBI taxonomy): domain Eukaryota; kingdom Metazoa; phylum Chordata; class Mammalia; order Rodentia; family Muridae; genus Rattus; species Rattus rattus. The sequence continues at coordinate 40,410,633 of NC_046169.1, forward strand.
ACAGCATCTGGGGAGCAGGTGCCGGGGGCCGCAGGCTGGGAGTTGGCTCTCAGAGCAGCCAGTCACCAGGATATAGGATCTTCCTGCTCTGAGCCCCTGGGTAAGAGTGGAGCCACAGCGGAGCTCCTCATGACCAGTGAAGATAGGCGAGCCTTCTAAGTCAGCAAGGAGAGGGTCTAGCTGACTCTCGGGAGCCTGGCAGAGGCCATTTCTCTCTTTAAGTGGCTGTCCTTTTTAGCTTAGTCAGCTGGACACTAAACATGCCAATGGTGGCTGAGATCCTGGGTCTTTCCACTGCCCTCCTTCCCCGATCTTTGATATGGGGTCACATGACTGTCTGCCTAGTGCCTCTTACATTTGAAAATAAAAGTGAGTTGACCCCCAGCTCCCTTGGCCTTCCTGTGGTGTAAAAATATCTGGATTTTGGGGCTGGGGATTTAGCTCAGCGGTAGAGCGCTTACCTAGGAAGCGCAAGGCCCTGGGTTCGATCCCCAGCTCCGAAAAAAAGAACCAAAAAAAAAAATATCTGGATTTCCACAGCACTAGGATGATGTTTTCTTGTTGGGGAAAAAAAAAAAAAAAGACCTCTGGAGCCCAGCGCAAAAGGGATCAACCTTGAGCCAGGTGGACCGGGTGCAGATGCTTGATGTATCCGATTTAGCAGATCGAGATGGCCATCTTCAGTTTTCACAGAGCCTCAGTTTTCCTCATCTGTGAATGGGGTCTCCCTCTCCTTCACATGCGTACTTAAGAGACTCAGTACAGCAACTGTCAGTGCCCCTTTAATATACAGCCCATCCCAGAACAGGATGAGGGTGACCGGACACTATGCAGATTGTGAGTGACACTTCCCAGTCACGTTGCAATGGTGGCCGCGACAGGGGCTTGCTGTGAGCATCATGTTGGGCATATTCCGTTCTCCTTCATATTCCATTCTCCTTCACTGTGAGGGCATCAGCACTGTTACCCTGTTTTACATGCGGAGAGCCCAAGACGTTGAAGGACCCCATCTCCGGTTTCCACAGCCCCAGGGAGCAGAGCTAGCCTTTGCCTCTGGTCTTCTTGTACATCCCTTCCTCTGCTTCTCCAAGTGAGGTGAGCCTATGCTCAGTTCTAAGGTGGGTCACCGGAGACCCCATGCCAGCCACGCTTATTTCCCAGAATCCTCCTCGGGCTCCGCAGCAGGATACTGGGAGGGCCGCCAGCCTGTGCCCCCCAGCCTGTGCCCACATTTTGACAATGTCCGGCTCGTGCTGGCGGTCTAGCAGGGGCGTCGTGACCCAGTAAGCAGAACTTGTTCTAGGAAGACTTGAGCAGAGCGATGGTGTGCTGACACTCGTTTGCTGGGGGGCAGCTGCAAGAGTCGGAGGCCCTGTCACTTCATTGTTCCGTAAATATCGCCGGGAATCAGCTCAGAGGCAGACACGGAGGAGTCTTCCTTGGTCTGAAAGAGGACACCACCCCCTGGGTAATCAGGCCAAGTTCCACTGCATTGAAGATGCTGGCTGGGGGATACCGCTAGCTGGAGCTATTCTCAGCCAATGAATTACCTACAGTCAGAATACACTGAATTACACAAAGAGCCTCCCTGACCAGGAGGGGGTTCGAGGCGGCTATTTTTAGACATCATCAGAAGGTCCTGTGGATGTTGGATATCCAAGCAGCCTGAACTGCGGAGCTCTCAGAGCAAACTCAGAGACTCCGTCAGGAGCACCGTGCACCGTGATGATGCTGTCTAGGCTGCCACTTGCTTGGTGGCCCCAGTGATGTCTGGAGCTGTCCCCAGTTTACAGACAATGGTCAGAGACTCGGAATGGACCTGCAGTTTGGCCAGAGTCAGTGTAGACGCAAGCTGAGCCCACCTGTTACAACTGGTCCTGTCTCCCAGGGCTGTGAGATTCCCCAGTGCCCTATGTTAGCGTCTTAGCAGAGAAGGAGCTGAGAAGCTACATCCAAAGAGACATGAGATTCCTGGACAAGCTGGAGGTAGGCGTGGAAGGAAGTACCAGTAAGCGATAAACACGAGAGGCGCAGAATCTTCCTTCCAACTCTCTTTCTTTTTTCTTTTTTCTTTTTTTTTTTCGGAGCTGGGGACCAAACCCAGGGCCTTGCGCTTGCTAGGCAAGCGCTCTACCACTGAGCTAAATCCCCAACCCCCCTTCCAACTCTCAGAGATGGGAATCTCCAGAGTAACAGTCATGGGCAGAACTCACTACCCAGACTGGGATGTATTCAGTGGGTATTGAGAGCTTTGGTTTTGCTGTGAATTTTATAATGCCTCATCAAGGTAGAAGAGAGGGCAAAGGTCAGAGAGAGGGCAAGGGTCAGAGTAGCAGGGGGAGGGTGAAGAAGGAGCCCTAAGAAAGGGAGAGAGGAAGGAGCTGAAGGAGGGAAAATGAGATCAGCCCAGGGATCGCTGGGTGGCAGTCCTGAGATTTGAATTGCACCCAAGGGCAATCAGCACCGTGGACAGCCACCCAAGGAGACCCAGGAACACTGCACAGCCCTCTGAATCCTCTCCACCAGGAATCCTGCAAGCATCCTCAGGCAGACACACTCTCTTGTGACCTCCTATAAAATCACAATGTTCTCCACCACCAGCTGGTCTGTCCCTTGGGGGAAGAAAGCGAAACTCAACGGCACATTTAGCAAACTGTTGTGACAAATGTAATCTCACCAAGAAGATAGCCCATTTCTTGCTTCTTTTGTATGTTCCAAGAGTGAATCCCTGTGCCCTGGAGTCTGTGTCAAGGCAGGAAGGCAGGGCACCCACAGGGACTGGCCCAGCCCACCTCTGAATGTCTTCATCACTGCAGAAGCAACTAATCTCCTTACAGGCCCCACCAGGGTGGCGCTCAGGAAATAAATGCCCCTGTAGGACCTTCTGCTTGGAAATATTCTCTGTGAGTTCTCAAGGATGGAGTCTTGTTTCTGCTCTTTTTATTTCCTGGAAAGGGTGCTCATGTTACTAGCTATGTCACCCCTGCCAAGTTTGCCAAGAGTCCGAGACTTCGAAGACACCTTTCTGAGTTGTTTATGGCTAACGGAGATCCCAGGTATGGGAGTCAAAGGTACTTTGGAGTCAAGGCAAAGGCAGCAGAGATGACAATTATCTTAGAGCCAGGAGACAGAAAAGGGAGTCAGGGGTCAGGGGCTGGGGGAAGAGGAGTCAGGCTGAAGCTGAGTCCTTGCAGAGGTGATGTTCCATCTGGGTGTCAAAACCGGTTTCCAGCCACCTGCAGTTCCCAGAAGGCACTAGGACATCAGGAAGCTGTGTCTCTTGTGTCTGATCTGCACCCGGGCTTTTTAATGTGCAGCCCCTCTTGCCTAGATTTCTCCGGGTTCCTCAGTAATGTGTCTCAGGTCTGGGTGTCCTTCTGTCTCTATCAGGCAAAGCTTAACCCATGGTCTGAGGACCCCACCAAATGCACTCTCTTTTTTGGTGTCTCCCAGGGTGTTCCACGTAGCTACTTCTGCTCTCTGCACCTCTGTTTCCACAAGTTTACAATGGAGACACGAGGAAGCCGTTTCCAGCAAGGCCTCTGCTGAATCTAGAAGTTGCTTCTGGCTGAGTGATGCTCTCTTGTTCCCCTCAACCCTCCTGAGAAGAGGATTCCACTCGAGTGTCCCCTTTCCTTGGCTCTCCTCCAAGATTGGATCAACCCAGCTGGCATCCGACCGTTACCCCAGGACTGTGGCCGCCTTGGAAGAGCGGCTGCACATCTCGCATCGAGTCTACACGAGAGTACGCAGTGCCCTACTTCAGAGTCTCCACACGCCGCTCTGCTGACTGGGAGCCAGCAGGCATCTTGGCTGGACATCTGGTCAACTGTCTGCCTTCTTACCCACGCCACCTCCATTCCGGTCTCAGGGGAAGCAGCCTTGAGGTTCATAATAAAGGTTGGCCTTTCCTTTAGTCATCCAGTGGGAGGCTTCACAACTTGCACACCACACTGGAAACATCTCTCGGGGGGGGGGGTCCTTAGAGCAGTGGTTCTCAACCTGTGGGTCGCGACCCCTTTAGGGGCGTAATGGCCCTTTCCCAGGGGAGTCATATATCAGATATCATGCATATCCGACATTCCCATTATGATGTATAACAGTGGCAAAATTACAGTTACAAAGTAGCAATGAAAATGTTATGGTTGGAGGTCACCACAACATGAGGGACTGACTGTGTTAAAGGGCCACAGCATAGGGCTGGAGAGACGGCTCAGTGGTTAAGAGCACTGTCTGCTCTTCCAGAGGTCCTGAGTTCAATTCCTAGCAACCACGTGGTGGCTCACAACCATCTGTAATCAGGTCTGGTGCCCTCTTCTGGCCTGCAGGTGTACATGCAGGCAGAAAGCTGTATGATGTATACATAATAAATAAATGTTAAAAAAAAAAAAAAAAAAAAAAAAAAAAGGCCACAGCATAAGGAAGGTTGAGAACCACTGACCTAGAAGATGCACAGTTCCTCAGTAGAAACAGCCCCATCTCCTTCTGGACACAGCACAACAGAAAGAAGCTTTCCTTGGCTGGTACAGTGCTCCACCCAGGGGACCTTTACTTCCACAGAGATAGGCAGACTGGGTGGGAGGGTGCATCCCCACCACTCAGTCCTCCCACTCAGTCCTCCCTACGAGTGTAAAGCCCACCTCGCACAGGAGATCCCACCACCTGTGCCTGTCACACACCGCATCCTGCTGAGAAGCCTTTGATCCAAGTGCAACACCAGAGAACCAGAAGGGGGCCTCGTGGATGATCGGGTTAGCAAGGCACAACACCTACAACTCTCCCACCATCCTGGCTACATCCACGGTTGGCAGCCGCGTCCTGTCAGTGCCTGCAACGCTTGAGGCTGTCTCTTCAGGTGGCTGAAGCGCCACCATTATCAGAACTTGATTATCAGTACAAATAAGGCCAATCCTGAGGACGGGCAATCTGCCCTTTAGTTAGAACCTAGTCTCAAGGACGGTCAGGCCCAAACCCGCTGCACCTTCCTCCAGCTGGGGTTTCCCACCTCTGCGCTTTGCCAGCTCAACCTTCAGACCTGAACAGAGGTGCAGGCGGCACATCTGCAAATCGGTGGCACGCTCTCCCCTGTCTGCAGCAGGGCCAAGCTTGCACGATGCTACTACCAAGGTCCAGGATCTCAAGCCATCGACTGTGATAGAGACACCCACGGAGGAGGTGCCCCACCCCTACAGCCAAATGCGAAGCTGCAGCCAAACCCACCCGTGTGTTCTCGTCTCGCTGGACAGAGGGTGGGAGCTACGGAGAGACAGCCTGGAACGGCTGTGGGCACCTTAGGGGTGTAGAACCCAGCTGTGCCTGGTACCTCAGGCCTGTCATCCCGGCCACCCTGGAGGCTGAGGCTTTGGGAAGGACTGTGGGACAACGACCACAGGAGAGATGTCTCCTGCCTCTCCCCCCACATCCTCTCCTTGGTTTGAAAACTGCAGAGTTTTCCCAGCAAGGCTCCAGCTGGGAACACTGATGGGCCCTGGGGATCTTTCTAAAGAGCAGGAAGGTCTGACCTGGAGAAGTTCCCCCCACTGCTCGTGGGCTTTGTGACTAAGGTTACTCACCTCAGATGGGAGCATCTAAAAGCACGGTCTTGTGCTTTCTTCCTTCCCTCCCTTCCTTTTTATCTTGTGGTGCTGGAGATCGACCCGGGGACCTCGTGCATGACAGGCAGGCACTCTACCACTGAGCTATAATCCCAACACCCTCCCAAACCCTGAAACTTGTTCTGTGACTGGTTCTCACTGTTGCCTAGGCTGCCCTTGACTTGGAAGGATCCCCCACAAGCCTCCCCAGTAGCAGGACTGCCAGGCCCATGTCACTAGGCTTAGCACTCCTCCTGCCTGTTTCAGGGGTCACCATGAAGATGACATGAGCTAGTCCATACCCATCGCTCAGAAAGGGACAGGGGGTTTGCGCCCTTACAGTCTTGGCTACTACCTTGCCCTAGGTATCACAGACAATTTCATCTCAGAAAGAGACAGGCTAAGATCAGGTCCAGACTGTGTCGGGGCAGAGGAGAGCAGGGACACAGGGAGGTTGAGGGGCTGGAGTGGTTGCTGGGGTGGGAGGCAAAGGCTCCTGTGACCTTGGAGTGATGGGGCTTCACAGAAGGTGTGGGGCGGACACTGAGGGTGAGACCATCAGGGCCCCTCAGACTGGGCAGTGGACGCTGCAGCAGTGGGCTGGGGCGGACTCACGTACACCGTCGGGCAGACTCCTGGGCCAGCTGCAGCCGGTAGACGGAGAGGCGGTTGATGCCACCACACACGCTGCCCCTTTCTCCTTTGCAATCCATGTCACAGTCCGCTTCACTCACGTTGGCCGCTTGGATCTTGTGACCACAGTAGCACTCAGCGCCGAACTCCAGCCCAGCGTACAGGTAACCCCTGGGGGAAGGCTGCTGTCAGGCAGGCAACAGTACCAGGGAGACCCCAGGGGACAGGAGACTCAGTGGGAGAAACCCCCCATCCCAGGGCCGGGGAGACTCTGGGGGACTGGACAGTCTCCAGGAGGAACGGAGGCCAAGGAATGAGCACGCGAGATTTCAGAACAGGGACAGTGGGGTGGAGGGCAGGGTGGGGGAGGAACAGGGGTCATGCCTACTCCATAGGGTAGGACACCCTGCTGGGAGGCAGGGAGGGTGAGGACCCCTGGGGACATGGAGAACATCCTGGAGACACCTGTCAGCCCTCATCACTGCCTGATGTGTTGTATCCTCCACGTCCATACTGACGCTCACAGTCACACATACCACACGCTTATACATTCATAGATACACATTCATGCTCTCAGTCATGTACACACATTAACTCTCACACACATATGAACACATTCACACACACATGCTCTCACACAGTCACTCAGTCACAGATACACACGTGCACATATACATTCACTCACACGATTCACTCATACACACACACATTCATTCATACACACACGCACCCATATAGCTACACACATACATTCTCACATACATATACACACACATTCATTCATACACACACGCACCCATATAGCTACACACACACACACATTCACTCACACGATTCACTCATACACACACACACACACATTCATTCATACACACACGCACCCATACAGCTACACACATACACACACACATTCACTCAACAATTCACACATATACACATACACATTCATTCATACACACACACATACACACACACACACATTCACTCACATGATTCACTCATACACACACATTCATTCATACATACATGCACCCATACAGCTACACACATACACACTCACACATTCACTTACACAATTCACACATATACACATACACATTCATTCATACACATACACATACCCATACAGCTACCACATATACACACACATTCACTTACACAATTCACACATATACACATACACATTCATTCATACACATACACATACCCATACAGCTATACACATACACACACACATTCACTCACACAATTCACTCACGCATTCACAGATACACACAGACACAGCCATACACGCATTCATTCACACATACTCTTACATAGTCACACATTCACAGATACATATACACACCCATACACACACCCACACCCATACAGCTACACACATACACAGCCATACACCCATTCATACATACTCTTACATGTTCATACATTCAAAATACTCATTTACACACATACGCTCATATACACATTCACTCAACACAATTCATTCATACACACATTCACACATACATACACATATACACACAGCTACACACATACACCACATACCCACACCAACACACACCAGATCCTGAGTACACACACACACACACACACACACACACACACACACACATACACACACACACGCTTTACCACCACCACCACCATCCTGCCCCTCCCCCTTCCTCCTTGTTCACTTCTGAGGAACCCAACCCCTGCCTTCCAGGAACCCATCACCTCACTGCCAGGCCCCTGGCGAAGGGGGAGGGGCGGGGGCACTTGTAGATCTTTGGCTGCAGGACCAAGCTCGCATACCCAGCCAAGAAGAAAATTTCTTCCTCCAAACAAAGCCAAACAAAATTCCGGGGGCTGTAAAGATGTGCTATTTTTTCCTGGCTGTGGAATCTTTTCCTAAAAAGGGCACTTGGTGGACACCGGTCTAAACACACACAAGGAGGCTGCGGGCTCTGGCTGAGAATTCGGGGAAGGGGGAGCCTTGCCAGCCTTCTGCCCACCGTGCTCCCAGAGCCATGAGGGCTCCTCAGAGAGCAGCCTGACAGACAGAGAAAATGCTGGTGGCAATGGCTGTCTCCCAGATCCTGGTGTGGTGTTGGGGAGACAGGCAGAACCACCAGGTTTATGGCTGTACATGCCCCAGTGACTTGGTGACATTAGCCCTGCCCCATCCACCTGCTCCCCCTAGAAGATGAAGCAAGAGCAGCTGACATGACTGGGCATCTTGGAAGATCACTTAAGACCTGCCACCATGTCCCTGTCCCCAGACTCCTGCTTCTCAGACATTTCCTAGACCCTCTCCTACCATGGAACCCACTGACAGAAGCAGCAGTGCCATGCTGTCAGTTCTGAAACTGGAGACAGCCTGTACCTCAGAACCAGAAGGGGTGAAGGCTGAGGAGGAGGAACACTGTTCTAGAGAGGCCTTAGCAGCTTAGCAGAGGCCTTAGAACAAGGGAAGGGGCTCATATGCCAGCTGTCCTCCTGGCTTGGGAGAGCTGGAAGTCCACAGGGTGTTTGTAAACGGCATTCTTTAAGAGGCAGAGTTTAAAACCAGGTGTGATGGCACAGGCCTGTAACCCCAGTGACTCCAGAGCTCGAGGCAAGAGGACTAAAAAGACTTGTGATCACACAACCACCACATCTCAGAGACAATCAGTTGTCCAGATTAAGCTCAACCATGTAACCAGCTGACCATGCACACCATACGTTACAAGCCTGCTCCTTGGCATACTCCATACAGTTGTGTGGTCATACTCCCATTACATGAATCTTTGTGTATATGCATGCATGTGCACACATATGCAGACACATGTGCACGAACATACATGTATGTGATTACATGTGTGTACACACATGCTTATCTGCACATGTGCGTATGTTCATCCATATGCAGACATACATGTACACAAACATGCATGCATATATATGCATTTATATATGTGTACACACATGCTTATGTGAACACACATGCATGTGCACACACATGCAGACACTTATATACAAACATGTACATATACATTTGTGTGCACACATGCTTATGTGCATACATGCATGTGCACACATATGCAGATACACACGTGCAAAACATGCATATATACATTTACATATGTGTGTACACACATGCATACACACTAGTCAATCATTCTCATGACCCTTTCTTTCTACATTCCCCTGTTCACCCTCTGACAAGCCAAGGCAAATGACATTATCAAAGGAACACCAGGCAGAAAGGATTGGAAGGGACACGTCTGGGGATATGGTGATAGTGTTGGGGCATGGGGCACTACCGTTCAGCACAGTTGTCCTGGCAACGGAAGACTGTCATCTTTTTGTAGTCGAAAAAGGACACACCTCGCAGGGCCCGGCTCTGGGTGTCGTCCAGGTAGCAGCCGATGTACTTGGCTGTAGGGAAAGAGGAAGAGTCAGGTAACTTGAGAATGAAGCCAGAGGGCTGCAGGAGGCACCCCGTGTGCCCCTGGCTGTGTGGGTTTACTAAGTGTGAAGTACCGATTCTGTCCTCGGTGCACAAGCAAGAGACAGGCACTTCTGGGTGTTGGACAGTCAGGGCAGTGGGGACTACTGGGGTGAGGCTGCAGACCTTGAAGACACTAGGGCACAGGAAGGATTCCTTTCCCTGGACCACACCACATTCAGGGTCTCCTGGTGACACTGAACACTCGGACACTCGGGTTACACCTGTAGCCTATAAGGAGCCCTACTTCACCCAGGACAAGGCCCGTTTTAGTGGCTGTGGAAGGTCTGGAACCTTCCATTCCTTTATGGCCTGCCTCAAGGGTCTCACTGCACTTGGGCGGTTCAAGGTTCTGGCCTCACTTCACATGGTGGTTACTCCCAGCTCTGGTCTTTGGGGCTTAGATGGTTTGACTTTCCCCATGTTTTCCTTACAGTGGGGATGAAACCACCAATCAATGGCCAGAGTGGAATGTCTCAGGAATGTTCTACTCCACTGTCCTGTGTGTGCTAGGTACAAGGGTCTGGATAGCAGAATAAGACGGTGGCTATTCTCTGGGTTGGGCTACACACTTTACAGTTTGTCTCTCCGGGGGACTCGGGTGTTTGCTTCCATCCAAGAGGCACTTCAAATGATATCTAAGAACCAGGCAGTTGATACTGTGAACACTCCCCTTGGTGCCTGGCAGGAACTCATACACAAAGACAGCACCTTACAGTTTGTGCAAAACCTCTTAGCTTTTTCTTAACCCAACATTGAAATGTGAGTTATGGTAAGTGCTTTATATACATCACTCACCCAAGACTCTGCGAAGATATTATCTCTACTCTGTAGTCTAAGGAGATGGGGACTTCTGGGTGTCCAGGGTAACATCGCTTGCATAAACAAAGACAGAGCTAGATGCATGCAGCCAGGCTCTAGATCCCTCTTCTGGATGTTTGAGATGTTGCCTGTGCACTGGAAAGACCTGGCCTTCTCCTGCCTAGAGAGGAGAGGCTTGGAGCTAAAAGCTGAATGAAGATTTGAATGCAGGTCTAGGGGACCCATACTGGCTATTTCTGCCCTTCCCTTGGAAGAGATGGATCCAGTCAGGTCCTGGGATTAAATGGCCTTCCCAGGGAGTAACCAGGAAAACCTCAATGACAGTTGCACTTCCTCTGCCTAGGAGGCTGCCGGGGTTAAGTGAGAGGAGAACCTTTTCCTGTCCTTGTGCTGGGGAGCAGAGTTTGCAGGAGGATCCTCCCCACCGTGCACGGTTGTTGTCTACTCTGCTGGACGCTAGTCTTCAACCTGGCAACTTGTACTTCCTTCACACAACAGCGGTAATAGCTCTTCAGAAAACAGCCTGGGCTTCAAAGGGAACACTGCTGCCCCGGTCCCACGAGTCTGTCACTGGTGATGGCTCTGGAGGGTCCTGCTGGCCTTTGTTCTTCCTGAACATCCTAAACACCTCCTGCCTCAGACAGAATCTCAGCTGCTAGGGTGCTGCGGGGCACAGGGCAGGGTCACCCACACGCTTCATTTTGGGCCTTTGCTAAAGGACTGAGAATCTAAGTCTTTGTTTATTTCTGTTTCAAGTAAAACCCAGGGCCTGACACATACACAGTTATCACTTGACTAGGGCCCATAGATTTGCTGAATTCACTCGTAAGGAGGGTCTCAGAGCAAACCCAAGCCCAGCTCCATCTCCAAAGCTACCACTTTTGAGGCAGGACCTTGGGGGTTTCTCCATTCTGCTCAAACACCAGGGCAGAGGACGAGAGAGAGAGAGAGAGAGACAGAGACAGAGACAGAAACAGAGAGACAGACAGAGATAGAAACAGAGAGACAGACAGAGACAGACAGAGACAGAAACAGAGAGACAGACAGAGACAGAGAGAGACAGAGAGAGAAGAGAGAGAGACAGAGAGAGACAGAGACAGAGAGAGAGAGAGAAGAGAAGAGAGAGAGAGAGAGAGAGAGCGAGCCCAGGAGCATTCCTATGGTGACCGTCAGGGTTGGATCACACATCTTTCTCCCCCAAACCTGGACTTTTAGTTTGAAAGGACACATTCACTATGGAAAAGGCTCCCTTTTCTGTTTGTACAGTATGGTGCCTGGTGGGGGTGGGAATGATGGAATTCAGGGATTTGGGAGCCCAGGGGTCTATCCGAACTACTGAATGCTGTGTGACTCCATCTGGCCCTCCCCAAGTGAGTATTAAACTGAGATGTCCCACACAGCTTGTATACACATCTGTGATGGTTTGCCTATGCTTGGCCCAGGGAGTGGCACTATTAGAAGGTGTGGCCTTGTTGGAGGAAGTGTGTCACTGTGGGGGTGGGCTTGAAGACCCTCCTACTAGCTGAGCCTGAGGATGCTCAGTCTGTTCCTGGCTTCCCTTCAGATGAAGATGTAGAACTCTCAGCTCCTCCTGCACCAGGCCTGCCTGGATGCTGTCATGCTCCCGCCTTGATGATAATGGACTGAACCTGTAAGCCAGCCCCGATTAAATGTAGTCCTTTATAAAACTTGCAATGGTCGTGGTGTCTGTTCACAGTAATAAAACCCGAACTAAGGCATCTGTTGAAGGGACACCCGAGTGCCTACACCCTTATCTGTCAAAAGAAGGGAGACACAAGGTCCTTTGGAGACACTGAACATTGATATGTCATATACATTGCCCAGTGAAGCCAGCACCAAGGCAGGACCTGGGGCTGGAGAGATGGCTCAGTGGTTAAGAGCACTGATTGCTGTTCCAGAGGTTCTGAGTTCAAGTTCCAGCAACCACATGGTGGCTCACAACCATCTGTAATATACATTAGATAAATAAAATTTTTTTAAAAAATCACTGATCTATGTTTCTGGACCCTGAAAAAAAATCAATTTAAAAAAAAAAAAAAAAAAGGCAGGACCTGGTGTCTCCTCCCTGCCAGCCTATCTGGTTCCTAACCTTGGAATGTCACAGCATTGCCAAGTTTAAGCCCAGCCTTGTGACTGTTGACCACTGGGTCCTTCCTGGCCTCCTTCTCAGGCAGAACCTCTCAGAAGCAGGTCAGGTCAAGTATGTAAAGTCAGGAACCTTGTTACAGGCCACACAAAGGGAGGGATTTATGGCTGAGTTCACACAATCCATTAACATCTCCAGGACCCCAGGAAGTAGCTCTGACTTTATCTCCAGCCCAGAACCCAGCACGCGAGGACCTCTTCCCCTGCACCGAATTCTTTTCTCTTCATACTTTTCCTTCTGCTCTCGTTAATCTTTCCACAGAAGTTCCCTCTCTCTGATGGAGGCCATTTGCTAAGAGAGTGGCTGGGCACACACAGGGCTGCGTGTTCTTCTCTGTGCTGCTGTGGAAGGATTCTGAGGTATCCCACGGTGCTAAGGTTAGCCAGGTCTGGGTTTGTAGCACCTAGGCACAGAGCTGGAGACGTCATTACCTCCTCCAACAAGCAGGATCAGAAATTCTGCTCTGGGTTACTCCAGGTGAGTTCTGTCTCACTCACAGCCCCTGCCCAAGAAGAGACACCAGATTCTTAAGCCCAATGCTTCAGAATATGGGCCTTGTGACCGTCAGGAGGTGATGAGGTCAACCTGAGGAAGGTAGCCCCAAACCAACAGGGATGAGGGCCTTGTGAGAAGATGACCATGTTGGGGCTGGAGAGATGGCTCAGTGGTTAAGAGCACCGACTGTTCTTCCAGAGGTTCTGAGTTCAATTCCCAGCAACCACATGGTGGCTCACAACCATCTGTAATGGGATCTGATGCCCTCTTCTGGTGTGCCTGAAGACAGCGACAGTGTACTCATATACATAAAATAAAATCTTAAAGGAAAAAAAAAGATGTCCATGTGACCAAGAAGATGACCATGTGACCAAATGAAAGGAGGACACGGGAGAGTGTTTGGCACACACGGATGGAATAGATAAGAAAGTGAGGGCAGAGATGTGTGCATATACATTTACATACAGAATATATACACATATGTACTGAGTGTATGCATATTCACAGTATATGTGCACATGCATAGATGTTCCTGTGTGTAAACATGTGTGTATGTTTGTGTGTAAGTCGAAGTGCTCATATATGTGTGCATGCGCACACCTGTATGGGGTGAACACTTCCACACGTGTGTGCACATGGCAGCTAGCATCAGGTGTTGTCTCTTAGGGTTCTGCTTCTATGTTCTTCCCTTTCTGGTTAGGCAGAGTCGTGAAGCCACTCACTGGCTGTTGTGGGGTTGTCGGAAGCGATAGCTCCAGGCAGTGCCAGGCTCTCGGTCCCACAGCTTACATCCAGCAGGGCACTGTGAGCTTGGGAGGGAGCCAGGTTTCCGTGTCCGGTCAGAAATGCATTTTGATTTTTGGTAGTGCCAATCTAAGGTGCTGAACCTCAAATAAATCGATCAACAGACAGGATGCGTTTTCCTAATGACGCCGCCTGCTTCCGGGGCTACCTGCCAAGAGCCCGGAGCTTGGGGCTGCTTTCCTATGTGTTTTTTTTTTTTTCAGTTCATAGCACACATATAAGGTCAACTGTTGGGCTGTGCCCAGGATTGAGAAGGCGGCACACGTGCTTTGGAAATCAGTGACTTCATTTGTCCAGCGATCTCTGTAACCAGGGCAAGCCACTGCTCTCTGGATTCAGTCTTACCATGTTCGATATGGACCGAAACAGCCTCGAATCCATGGAGTGGCAGTAGTTAAATAAAGCAATGATCAACCCTACATGGTCCAGCCCGCAGCGGCCATTCCATGGTTAGCACCAGTACTAACAGAAGGGCAGCTACTAAGTGACATTGGGAACCAGAGGGCGAGCCAGGCACATGCATGGACCGCTCTGTTCTAAGCCTCGAGCAGGAAATAAACAGCCACCAGCATGGAGCGGACATTCAGTAAACAGCAATGTTACTGTTGACAGCCACGGAGACCATGCGATGGTCTCTCCGTTTCCCATTGTGATGGGGGTCCAGCATCCCCAACAAAGCACAGCATTTATATAGAACTCAGACCTCTCCTCCCTCTCATGTTCAGCAGTTCTCTCTCTAAATGACTTTAGTCCCCCACCCTCCACCGCCCCAACACAGTGTGAACCCTGGAAATACAAGGGGAAAGGCAGTGTGTGTCCCTTACAAATGCATTTTTCTGGGTTTTTTGTTTGTTGGTTGGTTTGTCCGTGGTGGGCTGAATCCCAGGGTATGAACCCTTAGCTAATGGAGAACTGACCGGTGCATTTGATTCTCACAACCCACAGGGACATGCATCATCACACAGATCCACTGTCACAGGAGCCACTGCATGACCTGTGACACGCATTGAACCAGACTCGGAAGCAGCAGAGCCCTGGAGCTGGACAAAGCTGAAATCTAGAGGTCCCCTGGCAGAGGGAGAGCCCCACATTCATTTACCTAATTCTGCATCCATTGGGTGCAGCCAGAGCAGGCACCTGGCGCTGTCCCAGGTGCTGACAGGTTGAGCTGGCAAAGACTGGAAAATACCCCCGCCCTCTGGAGCACAGCCTGCAGAGACCCAGCTGTGCAAGCAAAACGTCTTTGGATTGTGGTGTGTGCATGGCTGCGGGGTCAAAGCCACAGAGTGTGGCTGTGACCGTGCATGGGGTGGAACTGGTTAGGTCACTCTGGAAAGTGGCTATGGGAGGCAGAGGCTCCAAAATAGGAGCTGTGCAGAGAGATGGGGGTGGGGGGAGTAAATAGGGCAAAAGACTGAGCTCCTGGGATAGAGAGAGCAGGAAGAAGCTCAGTGCACAGCTGCACAGCCCCACAGCTGGGACAGAAGGGTGCAGCATGGGAGGGAATCTGAGAGCTTAAGGAGCAGGCTGGCAGGGACGTGGGGAACTTTGAAAGAACCGGGTAGCATTTGGAGTGGCCAGGGGTGGAATCTGAGTGGTTAACACAGAAAGACCAGCTTCTCATTGCTAAGAGATGACTGCTCCCTGAGTAGATCCGGGGGGTTCTTCCTGAACATTGCTAGCTGTCAGTTCTGTCCCAGACACATTGCCAGGTCCTTTCTGGATCCACATCTCACTGGGCTCTCAGGTCTGCCTGAAAGGGAGCCATTGTTAGGCCCGTGAGATAGGTGTGGAAATTCAGGCGTGGTCAAGCCATCGTCTGGGCCACACAGATGGCTAAGATGGGGCTGGAATCCTAGGCCAAGGTCCCCAGCCTGTTCTGTCTTCTTGTCTCTGTAAGCTCTGGGCTCTCTCACAGGAGAAGATGGTACGAGTCTCGTGGGCAGCTAGGATGGGTCCCTTTGTGAATCCTGTGCCTTCCCGGGGTGGAGAAGGGCTTCCTACAGTGGCACACAAAGGCTGTGGGACCAATCCTCTCACCCTATGCTCACTGGGTTTCCTGTAGCTATGGCAGTTTTCTCCAGCCTGCTTGGTCTCGTGGTAGCTGCCAGTGGCATGAGGAGACCTTCAGAGAGGGCCAGGCATCTGGGCAGATGGTACTTAAATCCCAGGTGGTATTGACAAGAGCTGTGAAGCCCTGGACTGGCATCTTAACCTCTTGAGATCCCCCATTTCCACATCTGGTCCTTGATTTTATTTTAAGTTATCTGTTCGTGTGGTGATGGCTACGTGCCAGAGGCACCCGATCCCCCTGGACCTGGGGTTACAGGCAGGTATAAGCCACCTGACAGGGGTGCTGGGAATGGAACTCGGGTCCTCTGTAAGAACAGTACGCATCTGATCTCTGACCTCCTGGACCACCTGTCTAGTCCCATTTGCTTGTTTGTGAGACGGGGTCTCCTAGCCTTGTCTGACCTCCAATTCTCTATGTAGCTAAGAATGACCTTGTACTTCTGAGTCTCATTCCTACCTCAGTACTGCTGGGGTTACAGGTGTGCACTACCCTGCCTGGGGGTTGTGCATGCTGGGGAAGTGCTCTATTAATTAAGGCACCCCCACCCCCAGCCCTCCACATCTGTTTAACAGGCATGGGCTCACCTGTATCCAGGTCTAGCCTGTGGTATGTACAGGTAATCAGAACCCTTTTGGGTGGAGAAGGCTGAGAAAATGCAAGGCAATGGAATTTACCCAGGGCGGTATTAGTACCTGGAGCATTGGCTTGTTAATTAGCCCAGGCTAGCCTCTGACTCCTCCCCTCCCCAGGGCAGTGTTAGTGTATCATTAACAGGAGGAGAAGTCTTTAGCATGGCCTTAGTTTCACTTTGCTAAGTAGCTACCATTAAGTCTGGGCTCCCAGTGTCCCCCTACCCGCTCTGAGACAGTCTCTTTATAAAGCACAGGCTAGCCTCTGACTCCTCCCAGCTTAGCCTCCCCAGGGCAGAAATGTCTGTATTCACCACCCTGCCCAGCTGCCTCCCTATCTTACAACATAGAGCTGATTCTGCACATGTCAAGTGCTCACCAGGGATCCTGGGACATTCAGTGCCCTGGAACGCCGATTCTGGAGTTTCTGTGTGTTTAACAAGCAGTGGGATTCTAAACCAAGGCAAGTGTGGGGTTCAAGTGGAACTTGCCAATTAAGGAGTATCTATGTGACTCACTCCTTACGGATGACAGGACCAATTCCCTACATTCACGAGTGCTCCGGAGCTCTGAGACCAGTTGATGGATGCTATTTCTACATTTGTGTGTCCCCCACCCCCACCCCCGGCCCCGAATCCCCCTAGGCCTTACCTCTCTCCTCCTCCTTTTCCTTCTCCTTCTCCCGAACAACCCTCCCCTTGAGGGCTCGGCTCCAGGCTCCTCCGTAGTCGCCCAATTTGGCTCTCTCACTGGTATCCTTGCCCTTGAATGTGGGTCCGTACCTCCGTGCGATGCTGGAGGCCTCCACGGTGTCGCGGAAACCTCTGCCCAGGTGCAAGTCACTCAGGAAAGGTAGCTCGGCTCCTTCTGCCGGGCTCCCCGCTGCGGGGCTGGCCTGGCTCTGGGGCACCGAAGGCTGGCCCACGAAGCCGGAGTGCAGGAAGACGAGGCTCCCGGCGGTCAGGTAGATAGCCAGCAGTGTAAAGAAGCGCACGGGCTTCCTGCGGAAATACCGGAAACACCGCTGGAACTTGAACCAGAGCTTGGCCATAGCAGGATCATTACGGACTGGCTCGGGGCAGGCTGGGTGGATGGCTGGGAAGGGGCGCGGAGGGCGTGGCTTCTGGGGACTCCTCAGGAATGAAACCGCAAAGGCTTGGTGCGCTGATCCCTCCACAGAGATAATGTAGCAGGAAAGGAAGCCAGCGCCCGGCTGAGTCCAGAGGTGACACGGACAATGGTTGCTGGAATCCCAAAGTCAAGGTGCGCTGCCTGGGGCCAAGAGAGGGGACTTACAGGATGTGGTCTCCATTCTTTACATCTTGTTCCTCACCCAGAGTTTGGCTAAGGAACTCTGGTGACATGGATGGGGGGAGGGAGCCCCGCGTCTGCGATGTTAACTCTGACCCCTTCTCAGCCTCTTGGGTTGCTGTTGATCTTGATTAGTTCACTGAGAGCTTAAATGCTGGCCTCTTCTCTATCTCCAACGGGTAACCAAGCTGTGTGCCACCTTCTGGGGACGCGTGCTGGAAGGACTCCATCTGGTCAAGATTCAAGCCACCAGGCTACCACCTGTAAAACATCAGACACACTCATGATGGCTCCCCTCTGAAGTCCGAAATGGAACGAGGTCCTAAGCAACCTCAAGGGGGTGTGCAGAGGCCCAGAGAGGGGCTGGAAGTGCCTTGAGAGCAGGCCCCACGTGGGCTCAGGAGTGCAGAACCCTGCCTTTACTCTCCGCAGGCCTCAGTGGGATTGGGGCTTTCCAGATCTGCACACACCTCTCACATGGCCTAGAATACCTGATACAGTGTCAGTGCTCAGGGTTGTTGTTACAAAGTACTTAAAAACTAATGGCAAAAAAGGACTTTTCTGTACATTCAGTATGGACCCAGAGGGTGCATGTGTGTGTTCGTGTGTATGTATTTGTGTGTCTCTGGTATGTATGTTTATGTGTATGTATGTATTTGTGTGTCTCTGTGTGTCTGTGGTATGCATGTGTTTGTGTGTATGTACTTGTGTGTCTCTGGTATGTATGTGTGTGTATGTATGAGTTGGTGTATGTGTACGTGTATATGTATGTATGCATTTGTATGTCTCTGTGTGTGTTATGAGTGTGTGCCTGTGTGTCTTTGATATATGTGTGTGTCTGTATATATGTGTCTGTGTATATGTATTCGTATGTCTCTGGTATGTATGTATATGTATGTTTACATGTGTATGTATGCATGTATGTATGTATGTGTATGTATGTATGAGTTG
Organism: Rattus rattus; assembly: GCF_011064425.1. Taxonomy (NCBI): domain Eukaryota; kingdom Metazoa; phylum Chordata; class Mammalia; order Rodentia; family Muridae; genus Rattus; species Rattus rattus. Next base: position 40,429,585 of record NC_046169.1, read on the forward strand.
GTGTGTATGTATGTATGTGTGTATGTGTCTCTGTCTGTGTGTGTGTACGTATGTGTGTGTTATGAGTGTGTGCCTGCTTATGTCTCTGTGTATGTGTGTGTGTATAGAGGTCAGAGGTCGATGTTGAGTAACTTCTTCAGTCACTCTCTGTTGTGTTTTTTTTTTTTTTTTCCTTTTTTTTTTCCGGAGCTGGGGACCGAACCCAGGGCCTTGTGCTTGCTAGGCAAGCGTTCTACCACTGAACTAAATCCCCAATCCCCTCTGTTGTGTTTTGAGACAGGGTCTTTTCTATAAAACTGGAAGCTAGTTCGGCAAACACTGCCTGGTCGGCGAGCTCCATGTATACTCCTGCCTCCACCCTCTCACTGCTGAGGATCTGAGTTCAGGTCCCCATGTTCACCAATTCTTTACCAAGTGAGCCATGTCCCCAGCCCCAGGCTTGCCCCCTCCCCTGTTTCCCACCCATGGCTGGTTCAATCTGTATGCAGAAGACACCAGCAGGGCAGAGGTCCAAGTCACTTTGCTCCCCTATTCTACACAAGTGTTGCATATATTTATCAAACCCGCATGGATGTGTGGGTTCCCATAAGTCCAAAGAAAACCTCAGAGACTGTGCTGAGCCTAAATTCATTCCTATGGCTCCCTCAAGGAGGCCGGGCTGTGTTCCAGCTACAGCTGAGGTGCGGAGATAAAACATACCTCCCAAGGGCTTGCATTTTAAGGCAGAAATCAAATCTACGGGCGTCGTCTCTGCCTGAGTGGGAGATGGGGAGGCAGGGAAGCAGGCTTAGTAAGCCACACATCCATGCGATCTGCATTGGCTGTAGGCTTCCAGGTGGCCAGCTCCGGGCTAAGCGTCCCCTCTAGAATATAGTCTCATTTATCCTCTCCTGTCTTACAGGTGAGGGAGGGGAGGGCTTCCAGGAGGAGTAGGGTAGCACTGCAACTTAAAACCAGGGCTGCTGCTTCTTCTTCTTCTTTTTTTTTTTAAAGAGATGTAGCCCAGGTTAGATTCAAACTTGCCCTGTAGCTGAGGCTATCCCTGAACTCCTGTTCTTTCTGCTTTAACTTCCCAAGTGCTGGGATTACAGGTGAGTGCCATCTTGCTTGGCCAAACCACAGCTCTTAACCTTTTCGACACCGTCTCTCCACACACACACACACACACTCTGAACACTGCCTGACAATTCAGAGAAAGCCTCAAAGCAAGAGCGGCCCATCTCTTTCCAGCGACTGCGGCCACCTCCCCTGGTCAGGGCTTTCCAAGGAGGGTCTGATGGTTAGGAACTCAAATTTCCATGGGAGGTGTTGAAAAGTTCTGACTTTCCAACTACATTTTTGCTGTCTGTCACAAGGTGGCCTTGGATCCGGATATGGGTAAACTGTTGGGCAATGCCGTTTCATATTGCCACCAGCAGGGGGCGACAGGATGCTCTCAGCCAATGCGAGGGGCACCCAGTTGTCCCTCACCAGTGGAAGTGAGGCTCTGGGAAGGCCTTTCAAGCCACACTGCAGCTCAGGAGTTTCACTGAGGTTCTGGGTGGTGTCTGCCACAATATTCCTTGAGACCCAGCACTTAGTATACCAACCAAGGTATGTGGAATTGATAACTGAGCACGGCACAAAAATCCACACACGTCTGCCACAAAACATCCGTCTGTCCATCCGACACCTTCAACCTCTACACATCCATTAGTTTATCCACCCAGCCATCTACCCTTTTATCCATCTGTCTGTCATCTTCCTTCAGGACACCTACCCATCCATCCCGCACCCATTCTTCCATAACTGTAACTGTCTGTTCGTCCGTCCATCCATCCATCCATCCATCCATCCATCCATCCATCCATCCATCTCTCCAATCAGCCAGGCACCATCTGTCCTTCCAGTTAAATAGAACAGGGCCAGGAAGATGGCTCAGCAGGGAAAGGTGGTGGCCTCCAAGCTCACTGATTCAAGTTTAATCCCCAGGAACCCAGACGATGGAAAGAGAGAATTGACTCATGAGAGTTATTCTCTGACCACCTAACTCGCACTGTGGCATGATCTTATGCACACTTATGCATGTTCATACACATGCACGTTCACACTCACATATATACACAAACATGCACACGCTCACACACATGCACGCCCACATACACACTCATACACATGCATGTTGATATTCACATGCACACTTATACACACACACTCATATACTCACACATGCATGTATACACGTACACACATGCATACTCACATACATGCACACTCAAACACATGCGTGTTCACAATCACATGCACATTCATATACACATTCACACACATACATGCATACTCCTACACTCACACAATACACACTCTCACACATGCACACTCACTCACATACACTCTGATTTAATTCTCACAACGATTCTGCAAGGCTCTGCATCTCTTACGGAGCTGGGAATTGAGTGTCAGAGGGATTGATGAACTCAGAGTGTGTGTTCTGAGACACACAGCTGGTAAATGGTAGGAGGCTGTGTGGACCCCAGGACTTCAGACATATTCCTACCCAGCATCTGCCTCTTGCTTAGGGACCATAAGTCAAGCACAGGATAGAGAGGAGCCCTTGAGCCCTTGCAATGAGGTCCCAGATTTGGGCTTACCATATCAGGAGATCTGAGGACCCTGCTGAGTCCTGGGAAGTGTGGGACTCTGTAGCAGTGAATGATCTCCAGCTGCCTGGGGACAGAGATCAAAGAGGGCTTCCCCAGGGAGCAGCCTTTGACCTAGCAGGCCTAGGAAAAGCAGATATTCTCTAGGTAGGGGAGAGCTGAGAAAGAGCCAGGTCAGGAGGCAGAGAACAGTGGGGTGGAGCCAGACACAGCAGTCCTTCCTGCCTTGGTCCTGCTAGGGGCAGAGAACACATGTGCATGTGTGTGAGTGTGCATGTGTGAGTATGTGTTTATATAAATGTGCATGTGAATGTGAGCATGCATGTCTGAGTGTGAATACATGTGTATGTGAGTGTGCATGTGCATGTATGTGTGTATATGAATGTGCATGTGAGTGTGAACATGTATATATATGAGTGTGCATGTGCATGTGTGTGTATGTGTGTATGAATGTGCATGTGAGTGTGAACATGCATATATATGAGTGTGCATGTGTGTGTATGTGTGTGTGTGAATGTGCATGTGAGTGTGAACATGCATGCATGTGAGTGTGTATGTTTGAGTGTGTATGTGTGGGTTTCATGATCACAGTTTAGCCCCTCCCTCCCCCCTTTTGAGGAAGTGTCTCATGCAACCTGGGCTGCCTCAATCTCACTGTGTAGCCAGAGATGACCTCGAACCCCCGATCTTCCTGCCTCCTCCTCTCAAACGCTGCTTTATAGGTATGCACAACACCTGGTTTAAGGAGCACTGGAGAAGAACCCAGGACTGCCTGCTTGCTGGGAGCCACCCCTCCAATCAAGTCATATCCCCAGTACACTCTACACTGAAGGAAGATCACCTTGAAGCAGGTGCCTCATGGGAGCCCATGCACTTCACCCCTATGTGCCACGAAGAGAGGAAGCCAGGAGTGGCTCTGGCACTCTGAGGGATCCCCCTCAACTCTGCAGATCACCGATCTTTAGGGCAGAGTGTGGCCCTGGCCAGTAGCCCACCTGGGTTCGCTTGATTGGAGAGGGAGACCCGTTTCCACCTGCTTCAAGCTTCTGACTCCCCTCCACTCCTCACTTACACTCCAGGCTGCCCCCCACTCCCCGCCCCCCCTCATGTGAGCAACCAGGAAGCTGTTTTCCCACATTGTCGAGGAACACACCGTCGTTCCCCGCAGCCCTTACCTCGCCGGTGATGTTTCTAGATCTGACTCTTTGGGTCCCCCTCTATGTTCTTTATGTTACCACACATCTTTCCCTTAAGTGGTTGCCAAGTGGGCATCTGGGCACACTGAACTCATCAGCAGCTGACAGGAGACAGACATGGGGGTGGGGGTAGGAGACTCAGGGAAGAGGGACACAGAGCAGGGGCCATGCCACCCCACCTTCTGGAGGATGGTACAGATGCAAACTTCCTACCCACACCCTCCTGTTAGGGCTAGGAGGAAAAGTATCCTAGAGTCTTAGCCCCACCACCTGGTATAGTGTAACCCCCCACCTCCACCCTGGCTGTTTGCAGTGGAGGGGTGAAGAAAGATGGGGCTGTCCCTCGACCCAGTGCTCAACTTAAAATCAAGTCTTTGTACCAGGGACCACTGTGCTCAGGTCGTAGCAGCCTTGGGGGTGGAAGTGTGGGGTTTTGAGGGGGCAGCAATGCTGTATTATTTGTCACTGGGTAGGTCTGGGTAGAGAAACCTCTCAGGCCGCAGTACCTTGTCCTCAGAGGAACCACCTCTCTGCCTCCTGGAGCTGCCAAGGCTCCCCCACATCTCTCCCCAAGACCTCTTCCTCCCTCTCACAGACAGAAACCCCACCCCCAAAGCGGACAGGAGAATTAGCCACCAAATGAACATCTACTTCACTCTGGGTGCCATGTTTAAAGGACTTATATTTGCGCCCCACATTTTCCTCTCTCCTCACAACCTTTGAGGCAGGACTGAAATCTTCCCAGGCCCACAGATACATCCACAGTGCCATGGGTGCTTCCTGCAGGAAACCCTTTCCTCTTTCTGGGGACTCCAGCACATTAATGTCCTCCCTCCCTTGGCACCTCCAAGTCTTAACCTCCCTGGGCAGCATTGTTTCTCTATGAGGTGAATCAGCCACAGAGACATGAAGTATGGGTGGGGGTGGGGAGTGGGGGGTGGGGGGTGGTGGGGATGGGAGGTCGGGGTGGGGTGAGGTTAGCACTCACTGAGGCGAGGATGGCCCACATGCTCCCTGCTCTTCCTTGCAGGGGACCTCTGGAGACTCAGTGTCCCCATCTGTAAAGCGTGTCCCTCCCTTACTGGGCATGCACAGGACTTGGGTCAGTGTGTCCAACAGTAGCCCCTGAGTGACTGAATGCAGATTTTTTTTTTTTTAATACTAGAAACAACTTAGGGGTTGAGCTGCCAAGTAAGAGATGGGCGCTGGCTGGGGTAGGGGCTGCCTGCCTGGCAGGAAGGGAAATCATGAGGCTCCTCATCCTGTAGCTCCTTCCTTTAGGAGTAAAGAGCCCCCCCCCCAGATTCTTGAGGGAGACTGGAGGGAAATTTTTAGGCTGGGAAGAGGCTGGGCTTTCCTTCCACATGTCAGGGCCTGACCTGGGGTCAGAAGCAGTTGGGGGATTAGACAAATCCAGGGACCAACTAAACCTACGACCAAAGTTTGCCCAAGAAAGAGCTGCTGGGAAACATGGTTGATGAAAAGACAATGTCTTCTTGGTGCCGGGGAGGAGCCCATCTGGGTCATCTCCTACCTCCTGAGAGCACAGCCCACTGGGGAGATGAGAGGCAGGAGCCCTTGGCTGAAGGAGGAGTTTCTGTCCACCCTGGACAGCTTGTCTCATAGGCCTACCCTGTGTGCATCCACTGGCTTCATCTCATATTACTTTTAGAGTTTAATTTAATCTGTTATTATCATGTATGTGTGCATGCATGCATGCTCACACACAAGCGCCACATCACGTGTGGTGGGGTCAGAGGGCAACCGGAGGTCAGAGGGCAACTCTCTCGGTTTTCTCCCTTCCACAGATTGCTCCAGGGACCAGGCTTGGGCTGTGCAGAAAGTGCAGAGCCATGCGGCTTGCCCTGGCTTTTGTTTTGAGGTAAGGTCTTATGTAGCCCAAGCTAGCCTCAAACTCCCTATGGACCCGAGGATGGCCTTGGAGTTCTGATCCTCCGGCTCCCACCTCCAGGGTGCTAGATTCCAGGTAAGCTCAGCTTTGTGCCATCCTTAACACATGAGACACCAAGATGGAGGTGCAGGAAAAAGAGAGTCTTAGTTGTCGCCACTGTCAGCCGGAACAACAAATAATTACATCTCCCTTTCCAGTTTCTGCTCCACACACCTTTAAATGCAGGGAAACTGAGGCAGGGCATTCAAGAGCCTCGTAAGGGCCTGGCTGCCTGAAGACAGAGCAAATGTCAGTCCCCGTGAGAAGAGCGAGGGAGAAAACAGATGAGCCCAAGGGGACACTGAGTCAGGAGCCAAGCCTTGCACCTTGATGCTTCCAGGTACTCGGACGCTGTCCTCGGCACACAGCACTGCACACAGTGCAAGGGCTCAGGGTCCCTGGAGAGCAGCAGCCTAAATCTAACATTCTCTCCTCCATCTGACCCAGCCACAGTTACGGGAGAAGTCTCTGTTTGAGGGCCATACTACTGGGGGGAACTGAGGCCCTCTGGATTCTTAGTTTTATTAATAAAAGAATTTTAAAACAGACTCAAAAGGAAACCCAAACATGCTGCCTGGAGGAGGGAGATGAGAGAGGGTGGGTAGGAAGGTAGGGAGAGAGGAGAGGGAGGGTAGGGAGGGGGGGAAGGAAGGTAGGGAGAGAGGAGAGGGAGGGTAGGGAGGGGGGGAAGGAAGGAGGGGAGGGGGAGGGGGAGAGGGGAGAGAGAGAGAGAGACAGACAGACAGACAGACAGACAAGAGACAGCTATGTCCTTTTAAGTTAGGGTACAAGAAAGCTGGCAGGTCCAGTAATGGACTTGGCAGATGAGGGGTGGGGACAGTTTCAGGGAAGGAGTGAGAAAACCCGTGTCTGGCTTTGACCAGTGTCTGAAAGGAAAGAGAGAGAGAGAAAACAAAAAGTTCCACTTTTCTGAGTTAGAGTGCCCTGGGTGCTAGGATCTGCAAGCATTTCCCGCCCCCACGGGAGAGTACATAATGTCATTAGTGAATAATTATTCTTCCCTTGTATGACTCAAAGTCCATGGGAGAGGGGTACACTCCCAATGGCCTCCTAGCCCACTCACCACCTAACACTGTGGTCCTCCTCAGGACTCACCCACAGCAGCTGAACTCAGATGTACCTCCAGACAGGGGACTATGATTCAGCACTGAAAAAGAACTCATGTGTGATTCCAACCATGAGTTCTGGGAGACGGCATGACGGAGACAGCAATGGCGTGGGTGTTACCTGCCGCTGGGGTGAGGTATGGGGAGGAGGACTGGTGGAGCCTAGGACTTTGGGGGTGATGGCTCGGTCTAGCTGATACCGTAATGGCACATACATGTGGAGTTATGTCCAGAACCAAAGCACACATGACACTGAGCACAGTCCTGAAGTCTGGAACAAGATGAAAGGAAGCATATATGAATGACCACAGATCCGACCAGGTCTGAACCCCACTGGTGCTGACAACATGGGCAGGGGGAACAGGGGATAGCTCTGTGCCTCCTGACTACCTGCTGCTTCAACAAATATGACCGTTTGCACATTAACCTAACCGCGGTTGGCACCGATTCATCACACACTTCAAACAGCTAGGCGAGAGGGTTTTGGATGTTCTAACCCAAAGACTGGACAAATGTCCCAGGCAACAGATGAGCTGGTTCCTTTGGTCCCCACAGCACACAACCTCATCAGGGCGCACAGGGTGGACTGAGACATTGCCCTGTGTCCCATAACACCATTATTTTAATTGCAATGGAAAGTGTTTGCAACAGTTCCTTTGATTTTTCTTTTTTTAAACTGCAATGGAAAGTGTTTGCAACAGGTCCTTTTTGTGTTTTTTGGTCTTTTGTTTTTTAGCTGCAATTCAAAGCATTTGCAACAGTTTGTTTGATATTTCCCCACCCCTAGGACAGGATGGTTACACAGTTGCCAGTGCAGGCCTGGGAAGGTAAGAGAAGCCTTAGAAAGGGAGGGACCGACAGACAAGGCGGAAGTTATCTCCTGTCCAGTGGTTCTGATGACCCAACTGAGACCCAGTCCCCATCTGCGTTCCTATCAGGCAGCTGGCTGCCTTCTGCGGCTGCCCGCCCGCAGCACTCCCTTCCTCCCCAGGAGAGAGCTGTGTAGAGCAGGGCCCGGGGCCCCTATCATTAAGCCATCTGGAACCATCGCTCTCCTGCTGGCTCCACTGTGTCACGGGTCAATTAGCGCTCATTTGCATAGGCACCCTTAATAGGCTGCTAATTGTCAGGGGGATAATGGATGGTTGTGTTCACGGGCAGAATGTTTATCCAGGGGGACAGACCCATGGGGGTGGCAGAGCTGAGAGGAAGGGAAAGGAGGGGACCTGGAGTCCAGAGGAGGGCCCAGGAGAGAAAGATGGAGCCAACTCTGCGGTGCTGAGCCAGCAGCTTTGTGTGGCGTCTGAGCATCCCTGTGCTGAAGGGTGCTTCTCCAGTCTGCTCTATTAAAATAACTGGAAAGTGCCAAGTAGCAAGGCAGAGCCATATGGGCCCTCTGGAGAGGTCTAGGAGCTGAGAACTCCAGAGAAGGTCCCCAGCAGGAAGACACCATACAGCCTGTACTGACTGGATACTGGGACAGGAGCCATATAGCAGAGGCTGCACCTCCAGCTGCCCACAGAACCCACAGGCAACTCTGCCCGTGCTTCTTAAGGTAGACCACACAGGGTGTAGGAGGGAAGACCTAAGGTCCCTTCTGGGGCAGGTCTGAGTTGTGCCTTAGCTGTTGTGCACAAAGCCAGGGTGTACATTCCTTTCTTGGTGGGGCTCAAAGCCAAGAGTCATTCAGGGTGGCCTTTCAAAGAACACATCCACTGACCTGTGCCAGCAAAGGTGACTGACAGGCAGGGACACTCTGAAGAGGGGCTTGAGGACCACCAAGGAACATCTCCAAGCTTTCAGAGCTCACACCACCCTCCCATCAGCTGCATCTTCTCTAGAGTAGGGAGCACGGAGCCGGAGGCTGAGATGTACCACCCAAGGGGAAAACAAGGCACAGAGACTAGGAGGCCGTCCGTGTTCAGTGGGACCAGCTCTCGACACTGTTGTCCCAGAGGGCAAGGCCTTCTTAGCAGCCAGCCAGGACAGGCTGGATGATTTATATGTGCAGGACTCAGAGAAACCAACGGAGCGACCCAGGGTCAACCCAGCCAAGTCGGACCGAGCTAGCTCCAGAAACTGCTGCCCTGTGCTCACACTGCTCTTGTTCAGCTCCTTCTAGCCACAATCAAAAGCCAACTGTTGACACACCCGGTTGAACTCTAATTTGGGAACAGTGATGGCTTCCATTAGAAACTCTTCCCCAGGGAGGAATTTTCCACTCGGGAACATCTCTGGCCCAGTCTTGTGTCCCAACCAGACTGTACATACTGGGGGAGGAACCTCTGTCCTACCCCAAGTAACTCCCTCAAGGCCATGGCAGACCTGCCACAGCTTGGGCCTTCACCTCTCCCATCATGGCCGCTCCAGGGGACTCCACAGTGGTTTTATGCTCCGTTGACAGGTGAGAGAGGCAATCTAATGATGGAAGAGAAAGCTAATGAGCAGCAAGATACACCTCACCTCAGAACTCGGGTTGGTGCCAGTCTCCAACCTTCTTCCCACTGCTGACCCCCAGTCCGAGGGAGACAGAATGGTGATGGGAATCCCTCCGACTCTGGGAACCTTTCTCTTTTGTGTGTTCAGAGCCCTTGTAGGGAGGGGATGAGGACTTCTCAGAAGGGCAGAGGTCCTTGGTCCTTAGCATCTTCAGCATGGCCTTCAGTGGCCGGAAGAGTTCTGTGGTACCTAGTGGGAAACTGTCTTCTCAATGTCCTCCTACGAGGACACCCTCAGGCAGAAAGGGAGTGTCCTCCAGCTCCTCTGTCAACCATCTGGACATCATAGGAGACAAAGCCCTAGCCCGTCCTGGCACATTCATGGCGGCCCTTCTCCCAACCCAGCACAGACATGTAGCATTCCCTCCAGCATCCTCTCCTCAGTCCCAGTACAGACTGGGGTCCTGAACCCCACTCAAAATGAGGAACGACAGCTGCTACCATTTGCCCCAGAAACCCGGTTAGTGCTGGAAGCTGCGAACTAGATTCTCCAGCTCTTGGGAATTCAAAGTGAACCACCAGCTGCAGCCTGCAGCCCCCAGGCCACGTTCCTGCTCCTCCTCGGCTGGTGCTGACCCACATCACAGGATGGTCAGCCGCAGGGAGGGATATGGCTGTAGGCAGGGTTTCCCACCTACTCCAGGGAACACGCCTAGGCAAAGTCACGGCTCTCGGCCTCACCATTCAACACACCCAGCTTTTTACCCTAGCTTTTCATCACTGGCTCTACATTGGGGTTCAATATTGGGGTTCCCATTTGCAGGACCTTGACGTAGGGTTGCCAGGGGTCTACTGACTGGCAGTGGATTCTCTGACTGGGACAATTGGACTCTGCGTCTTTCTGTGTCGAGGTCAAAGCTCCCAGGGAGACAGTCATGCCTCAGTGCCTTCTAGGGGACTGGGGAGAAAGACACACCCATGAATTATATATTTCCAGCCATCTCCAAATTGCTCAGCAATTACAGAACACCACAGTAGCCACGGGAGGCAGGAGCCTCCCTGTGGGCTGAGACATAGCTGGGCAGAAAGGAACTTGCCAGCGAGGGGATGGGTTAGAAGTGAGTTTATGGTTTGTTTGTTTTTTTTTTTTTTTTTCCTCTCCCTCACCGAGCTGTGCTTTGGAAAATACAAGGAAGCACATGAGGGTTCTTTAAAATGATTTTTTTAAAAAAAGATTTATTTATTTATTATACACTGTAGCTGTCTTCAGACACACCAGAGGAGGGCATCCGATCCTATTACAGATGGTTGTGAGCCACCATGTGGTTGCTGGGAATTGAACTCAGGACCTCTGAAAGAACAGTCAGTGCTCTTAACCACTCAGCCATCTCTCCAGCCCCCTTTAAAATGATTTTATGTTCTGTGTCACAGCACACACATGGAGGCCACAGGACACCTTGAGCCAAATGGGTTCTCTCCTTCTGTTATGTGCTTTCTGGGGAATCAAAGTCAGATCTGCCAGGTTTGGCATAAAGTGCCCTTATTGGCTAACCCATCTTGTCAGCCATTTTGTGAGCTTTGTTACCAGTTAGACTGGAGTTTGGACTTTGGTGCTTACACAAGATGGGACAATGAACCCGGGGTCATTTAAGGCACATGTCTTATGTGTAACACGAGGTGAGAGTGCCAATCTCACCTCCCATCTCCCTGGTTGTTGAGGGGGCTAGCTGACATGGCAGGGGTCAGGTGCATTACGGTGGGGGGTGGGGGCAGCTGGACACCTTGCCTGGATTGCAGGGAGTAGCCCAGATAGCCAGGGCAGGAAGGCAGGACGAGGCAGGGGACCTTCTCTCTCTCTAAGCTTCCATTTTCCAAGCTTGATAACCCAAGGCTACCCCATGGCCAGATAGCCCAAGGGCATTGAGAGAGGTAAGGCTGGGTCAGAAGGGAGGGCTGGGGGAGGCTCCTACTTATCAGTTTATTTGAAAAGGAAAAGAAAAAGCCATCCATTCCCAACCCAAGCATTAATAAGCCGCTGTTGAACACGTTTTTAAATTTAAATTTAGACAAACGTTCCCCCATACAAACACTCATCGCCCACACACCCCCAAGAATAAATCCACCCGGTGAAGGGGAGATGTCTGTGTGGTTGCATCCCAGGGGGTGAGAGCTGGAGTGTGCAGGAGTCACCTGGGGACAGGGAAAGTGCCTCTGTGCCTTGGTTGGTGGCATTAGACGCTCCTGCCAGGAGCACTGTACAGGGAGTCTGCCCTGCAGAGCTGGGCCAACTGAGGGAAAGGCCAAGCTAGTGAGTGGCACTGACTTCCTGTCTCTGATGCTGCACACCTCTGGGAGTCATTTCCTGTCTACAAAGGAAGTGGTCTCACACCGACGTCTATAAGTTTGCCCACGACCCAGAGTCGGCGTGGCTTGCACCCAGAAAAGCCTTGCCCGGGGTCAGTGTGCTGCTGAGGCTTCTTGTAAATTGCTGGAAGAGTCATTCTGTTACAAGAAGAGGTGGGTGCTATCACTTCACACGGTCTTCTGAGCAACATCAGCTGCCCACAAGTAGTGGTGAGGGCAGGTGGAGGTTCCGTGCAGGGCACCTCAAGCTGTGGCAGCTCTCTCTCTCCTTCTCGCTCTACCTTCAAGATCATTCTATGGCTGTGTGGCCTTGGTCAGGTAGATAGCACTCTCTGCTCTTCTGGATCAAACATATACATCACATATACATATATGTATGTATGTATATGTGTATATGTATGTGTATGTGTGTATATGTATATGTACATATGATGTATATATGTTTACATACGTATGTATACATGTTTACATACATATTATATATACACATATGTTTTCCAATAGTCAAACTACAGTTCACTCATTCATTCAATCAACAAACGTCCCTTAGTACCCGCCTCATCTGCAATCTAAAGTTGGCCATAGGGTACCAGCCTGAACTGGAGGCTATCCTAGCAGGGAGGGCTCATCCCCATGAAGACCTACCTGTTTCACATCTGGGGAGAGTTTCTTTTCCACTCAGAGATGTCTCCTGATCCCCCCTTAGGCCCGCTCTGGGTCAGGGCAGCACACTGTGTCTTGTTTTCTCAGCCCCGAGGGAGTGCCTGCTGTACATCAGGTTGTGGACCCAGAGCTCAAGAGGATGTGACCCCTGGTACCAGGAAGCTGGTGGCTTTATAGTTTCAGACTTAGGGTAAGCAAGTCTCACCTTGCTTCAGCTTTCAGATCCTTAAAACACACAACTTCCAGCATTCAACATGAATCTGCAAGGCAGGTTCTGCCCCCACCCCATCACATGGGTGAGAAACCAAGACTCCCAAAGGTCAAGAGACTTGTTTAAGGTCATGCAGCTCATCGGTGCTGGGTCTGTGTGCTTGTGCTCTCTCTCTCTCTCTCTCTCTCTCTCTCTCTCTCTCTCTCTCTCTCTGTCTCTCTCTTATCTCTGTGTCTCTCTCTTATCTCTGTGTCTGTCTTTTCTCTCTGTGTCTCTTCTCTCTGTGTCTCTGTGTCTCTTTGTCTCTCTCTGTGTCTCTGTCTCTTTGTCTCTCTCTGTGTCTCTGTCTCTTCTCTCTGTGTCTGTCTCTGTCTCTTCTCTGTTTTTCTTCTGTGTCTCTTCTCTCTGTCTCTGTCTCTCTGTCTCTCTGTCTCTCTCTCTCTTTTTCTGTGTGTGTGTGTGTGTGTGTGTGTGTGTGTGTGTGTGTATGTGTGTGTGTGCTCCCTCTCCTGACACCTAATCTCCTGTTTCCATAGGAACAGGTACCTTGGAGATAAGTCTCCCCCTTGTCTCTATGGGGGACTCTTATTCAGGAAGTCACATCTCCAGGACATCCTGGTGGGTTCTGTGAGCAAACCATTCCTAAAGGAAGCCTGATGCCAGTTCTAGTCCCTAAGACTAAGTGGAAGCCTAACACAACAAGAGGGTCCCTAAAGCCTCCTCAGTCAGAGGAAGACACTACAGCTAAGTGTTTGATTCCATTTGTGAGTTTACATAATGTTGTTTTGTTGTTTGTCTTTTTAAAGAGGTCTCACTATGTAACCCAGGCCGGCCTTGAACCCTTCACCCTGCTTCCTCAGTCTTCTAAGTGCTGGGATTACTGGGCAGTCAACACATCTGGCTTTTTTTTTTTTCTTTTTTTCAGAGCTGGGGACCGAACCCAGGGCCTTGCGCTTGCTAGGCAAGCGCTCTACCACTGAGCTAAATCCCCAACCCCAACATCTGGCTTTAATGTAGTCTTCTGAGCTAACCCTACAATGAAGTTTCCCGACTGTTAAATTATAGCAAGCCTAGAAACCTGTTGCAATCTCGTGCTTTGTGGGAAGCGACACATCCCTATGGGAACAGGCAAGACATAGGAGACGTGCCTTTAGGTCTGGGACCATCAAGGACCAGGGCTAAGATGGAACCTGGTTGCTCCAGGGCACATGCCCTTGACCAGTGTCCTCAGCCAGTGTCTGCCAAGTGAGACCCAGGTGGCAGGATGTAGCAGCAGCTGAGACAGAAAGCAAGCTCTGTGAGGGAAGGTGTAGAGTGGGTGGGACTTCGAGTGGGTGGGACTTTCAGTCACGTGGGAGTTCCACCCACCAGTCGTGGTGGAAGGGAACAGGAGCGCTCTGGAAGGGAACAGGAGCCCTCTGGAAGGAAGCAAGGTCGTTCCTTACCACATTTAGAAATGTCTGCTTACTGGGGTATCTAAGGACCTCCATCTTCGGTTGCTAACTTGAGAGAAAGGATAGCCACGCTCACAGCCAAACCTGAACTCAGATGCAGAGAGCAATTCGACTTGCTTCCGCCACCCTCCCATACCAGGCAAGGGAGGCTGAAGTGGTGAGCCCCTGTCTCGGGGGAGGACTACTGAGCTTTGAAGAAACTGCGGCTACTCAGACCAGCGCAACCCTGATGAGCCAAATAAGTTAACATGGATGAGCCAAATAAGTTAACATGGCCCAGAACGAAAGAAGCTGGAGTCCGAGCGAGGGCCGTAAGATCCCATTTCTGGGAAAAGGCAAAGAGCAGTGGTTGCCAGGGTCCAGCATGTAGAGCGTTTCTTGATTTTGACGCAGGGTGCCGAGTTATTTGTCAAACCTCGCAGAACTGCAAACTAAACCTGGTTGATGTTACTATAGGCAAACTGCACTTACTAAAAACCCCAACGCAACCGTGCGCAAGTTTCCCACTTGGCCAGCTGCCTCCCTGAGGAAAACAGGGTTAACACCTGCCTGCTCACTTATCTGGGCCCCTGGGATGTTCAACTGGAGGGCTGGGGTGCTCCAGGGAGCACCTGGATTCCCACGTGCCTCCAGCTCCTGCCCCCTCTTTTCCAGGAGCTGCAACACTCAGGCTTACTTCGCCCCGAGCTGCACCAGCCGCTGAGCTGTTTCGCGGCAGGCAGCCGCCACCCCCCGCCGTGTTTACATGAAAACACATTTACACCGGGGTTTGTTTTCCTACCTTTGCCTGAGCAGCCAGCATCCTATGAAAGCTGGGGCAGTCTGATTATACCTCTGGAAGCAGCTGATAGAAGGCTGCTGGTGTGGGGCAGCCCAGGTAAGCTCTTCCCTGCAGGTCAGGGACCATGGTTTCTATGTAGAGGGCAGAAGAGCTGGTGGTGGTGTGTGCTCATCCACAGGCATTTCTCAGCCCTGACAAGACATTGGGAGACCCAAGCTCTTTGCTAGATGTCCTATACCTTGTTTCCAGGGCGTTCTGCAAGCCATTTGTCCTCTGCCTTTGAAGAGCCTCTCCCCCCCATCTCCCTCCTCCCCCAGTCAGGAGGTCTAAGAGCCTCAATAGATATAATCGAGTGTCTTCTCCATGACAGTCTCCCGTTATGATTTACTGGCTCTCACCAGGAGGCTTCTGTAAGCCTAGCTAAGCTCAGCTCAACTTCAGTGTCCTCTCCACCCTAGGACAACTATCAGCTGTACCAAGGAGCACCTGGCTTCATATCTGTGAGCTTGCGCTTGCTAGGCAAGCGCTCTACCACTGAGCTAAATCCCCTAACCCTGTGGTGTCAATCGTTAACAGACAGGATCTGCATCTCTTGGATGGAACCAACTGGGCACAGCTGTGAGGAGTTTCTAGATTGTGTTGACGGAGGTGGGAAGACCTATCCTATAGTGGGAACCCCCCCTCGCCATGGGGTCTAGGTCACATAAAAAGAAAAAAAAATCCAACCAAGCAGCAGCACTCATCTCTCTGCTCCCTGAGAGATGGGGCTGTGTGTGGAGAGGCAGACCTGGGAGATATCTAGACTCTTCAGTGTCCAAGTCTAGAAGCACCATGGATACAGCTCATTGGTGTCCATACTTGTGTATGCTGGGCAGACTAGCACTGGCCCCGGAGAGCACAAGCATACAAGTCCTCACAACTTGCCCTTGCTTGCCCTCCCTGTGGTGGTTCTAGCTGACCTGGCTGAGGGCTTGGCTGGGCTCACTGAACCCAGTTTTACTTTGAAGCTTCCTGTGAGCCCAGCCTGAGCTCAGAGAGCCCTGTGGGTCAGAAACAGCCCCAGAGAGATGCTCAGGACTGACCTCCTCTCTGTGAAATCATGAAGCCTCCCTTTTCATGGGGTGGACAGGAATATCAAAGCAGGGTCTGTAAGAGCCAACATGTCTCCTGAACACCTGCACAGTCAGATACTAAGCGTGCAGCCCAAAGCTGATGTTTTATCTCCACCTCACAGACAGGAACACTGAGCCAAAACACCTTGTTCAGTACATTGCAAGCAGCAGGGGATGAACTCAGTGACCACAGACCTGGTTCACAAGTTCTTGCAGAGACGAAGTGGTCATTGAAAATCAAAACACACAGAGCAATGCATGGCAGTAGATGTTTTTCCTTGTCACAGCCAACATCATCGTTACCACCACCACCGTCAACCACCAGCGTCACTGTCACTGACTCCATCATGACATCATCATTACTACCACCACTGATACTGTTCTCATCATCAACATCATTGTTTACCTCATCATCGTGGCCACCATCATTACTGTGGTCCACGTCACCATGGTCATCCATCATTTCACTGTCACTGGCATCATCTCATCGCCATCATTGTTAACATCATCACTGTCGTCTCTGTCAACATCATCATCACCACTGTCATCACTGACAACATCATCACCTCTGTCAACACCATCATCGTCCTCATCTGTCTGTGCCATCATAGTCATTGTCAACTGTCACGTCAGCACCATCATCAATGGCGATGTCATCATCATAATCTACATCATCTTAGTCAATGTCAACTGTCACTGTCAGCCTCATCATTATCTACATCATCACTTTCACTATCAACTGTCACTGTCATCACCACTGTCATCATCATCTATATTATTACAGTCACTGTCAACATCGTCAATGTCAACTTCATCATTTTCTACATCATCATCATCGTCAACTCTATCATCAATGTCAACACCATCACAATCATTGTCTACTCCATCATAGTCACTGTCAACACCATCATTAGCTACATCATTGTAATCACTGTCAATACCATCAATGTCAACTTCATCACCATCTACATTATCATAGTCACTGTCATTGTCACTGTGAATATCATCATCTACATCATTATAGTCACTGTCAACATCATCAGTGTCTACAGCATCATAGACATTGTCAGTGTCATTGTCAACTTCATCATCTACATCATAATAATCATGGTCAACACAATCATCAATGTTGACATCATAGTCAGCTGTCACTGCCAACATCATCAGTGTCAACATCATCTACATCATTGTAGTCATAGCAACATCATCTACATCATCATAGTCATAGCAACATCATCATCTACATCATCATAATCATAGCAACATCATCATCATCTACATCATCATAGTCATTGTCAGCTGTCACTGCCAACATCCTCAGTGTCAACATCATCATCTACATCATCGTAGTAATCAACATCATCATAGTCATTGTCAACTGTCACTGTCAACATCATCATCTACATCATTGTAGTCATAGCAACTCCATCACCATCTACATCATCATAGTCATTGTCAGCTGTCACTGTCAACATCATCAGAGTCAACGTCGTCATCTACATTATCACAGTCACTGTCAACACCATCAATGTCAACTTCATCATTATCTACATCAATGTCAACATCATCACAATCATTGTCTACTCCATCATAGTCATTATCAACTGTTATTGTCAACTGTCACTGTCAACATCATCATCATCAATGTCAACTTCATCATCATCTAATCACAGTTATCAATACCATCATAATCTACATCAGCATAGTTGTCAACATCATTATCGTCTACATCATCATAATCATTGTCAACTGTCACTGTCATCATCATCATCTACATCATCATTATCTATATATCATCTTAGTCACTGCCTGCACCATCACAATCATTGTCTATGCCATCATAGTCATTGCCAACTGTTACTATTGCTGTCATTGTCAACATCATGGTTGCTGTAATCGTTGTTAACTGATGCCAACATTTACATCACCCGTTACCCTGTCTACTGTCCTTGTCATCACCATCTTCCCCTGCCTCTTAGTGTGTGGTGACCACGGAGCACTAAGCAATACATTGTGTCCGACTCCATCACTAATACTCACGGAATGAAGGCCAGGCACAAAGACGGTTCTTGTGTGGAAGTCACACGCACGCACACACACACACACACACCCCTCTTTATCCAGGATGTTTTCTTTGGATGGAGAATACAGTCAGCACACAGCACAGAGAATGCCCTGGGGAAGGGAAACACGTTGCCACGCCAGCCCTGTGGAGTTTAGCCTTCTCAACACAGGGAGGCTGTGTCCTTAGCTTCTTGGCCTCCCTTTAGATGTTTTCAACTAAAATAACCTCTCTTGGGTCTGGAATGCGCCCTTATAGAAGGCATCTTGTTTGTGGCGCTCTAGCGATTCTGATAGCATTTACAATCGTCTCTGTGAAGCAAGTTCTGGGCAGAGCTGCAGGTATGCGGTCTGGCTCCCTGTCCAGTCTTACAGGGAGGCCACCTCTCCATGACTTCATCAGTCCCTCACCTTGTCCTGTTCCCTCAGGACACAATAACACTCCTTAAGCTAGCAACAGGATGCTGGCAATGGGGATTCCTGCATAGATGTTTGTATGTGAGGGATCAGCCTACACCCCAAGGCTTGGGGGCTGGGAGAATTGGAGAGAACAGAGAATGGGATGCCTTGGAAGCAGCTGGAGTCAAGAGCTCAGAGAACTGCTTCCTCCCAGTTCGCACTGGTCTATCAAACTTGACCTTCTGGTGAGGCCCCTGGGCAGCTAAATGGTGTGGTCTGTGCTCAGTGGTGCTGGGGACACTGGTGTGTGCCTTAGTCAACTAGTTGTATTAGGCTGGGTGCTGAGCTAAAGGAAATGGTAGGTGAAACTCTAGTTCTAGTCGCTGTTGTGACTTCTGATAATGGGTTTTGCTCTGTAATCCAGCAATCCTCTTCCTTGTCCTCCCCAGCTCAGGGGTTACCGGCATTCACCACCATACTGGCAGCCCATCTTTCCCACATGGTGAGGAGCAGAAGCCTGGCTTCCCTGCTCACTGCTCTGCTTGTATTTCATTCAAGCTAGCCTTGCCCCATGTCAATCAATGCCATGATTATTTGATGCAAACGTCCCCAAAAGAGTTCTAGCTATCCCATTGGACAGACAAGGAAAGAGAGGCTCAGTGAAGAGTAACTGCCCAGGAGCACACACAGAATCTAGAGGGCTCCAGTGTCTGAGGATGTGGAACCACTTAGAGGACGTTCCCGGCCAGTCTGGGCATGGGAAGTCAGGCTGAGACCGCAGAGGTGCACAGAGACACCTGGCAGAAGTGGGGCAAGTCAAGACCGAGTAGGCGCAGATGCAGGGGTGGTGACTCTGAGGGGACTTTAATGTCACAGGATCTAGGTCCACAACATGGAGTGAGGTCTCAGCCAGGGGTGATGCCTCCAGGGCCATGGCTCCACTTCTCTCTGCTTCTCCCTCATCCCCTTTACCTCAGGTGCCTGGGGTGCTGTCGCCTGCCAAGCTTAACCAGGGCTCCACCAGAACCCAAAATAGCTACGGCTTCCAGGTGAAATCAGTGCAGAAGAACACTGTCCCATTCATCAAGCTGACTTCTATCTTGTTATTTCCAGGCAACATGGCACTGGGGATGAGAGGATGAGGGCTCACTCTCTCTCTCTCTCTCTCGCTCTCTCTCTGTGTGTGTGTGTATGTGTGTGTGTGTAGTGAGTGTGTCTGTGTGTGAGTGTGTATGCATGCATGTGCTGGGTGTGTGTGCATGTGTTGAGTGTGCATGTGTGTTATATGCACATTTGTGAGTAAGTATGTGTATTTGTGTGTACATGTGTGTTTATATGTATATGAAAGTGTGTGTATAAGTGTATTGCTGGGTTTCTGCAACAACTCATTTCTTTTTCTGAAAAGATGCAGGAACCTTGGGAACCTCAGATTGAACTCCCCACACACACAAACACACACACATATACACATGTACATACATAAACACATATACACACATATACATACATATATACACATATACACACATATACATATATACACATATACACACATATACATACATAAATACACACACACATATATATATACATACACACATATACACATATATACACACATATATACATACACTTCCCAGCATCTCCAGCCAGTGGCGCTTAAGCAGAGTTGATTTCACACTGAGTTCAAGAAAAGTGGTCTGCCTGGCCAGAGCCAATCACAGGTCATCTCACTTTCCTACCACAGAGATCACAGACTTGAGCTGGGAGACTGGGTTTTCCAACATCTTGTGGCTTTGGGTACCTGGGAGAGGTGAGCCTGGGCTCCCTGCAGTCAGCTGGAGGCTAGGGGAAGTAGACTGTGATATGAGAGACTGAGAATTAATGGACTTCGTTTGGGCCTGGATCAAGCCATAACTGAAGCAAGAGCCTGGTGGATCGTGGTGTCCTTGAGTCAAACTATGTGATTCTCTTTTCAGAAAGCCCCACTCAGCCCACTGTCAGTCGATGGAGTGAGAGGTACTGCAGATGGCCGTGAGGCTTCTGAACATTCTAGGTCTGGGCTGTGAGTAGCACCCGGCATGTGGACTTTGAGGACAGATGCTGGGCATTCCGAGTCGAAGACTTAGGACGGTCGCACACCCAACCTAAGAGGTGACGTCAGTTAGATGCACAGGGAATTAGGTCTGCTCACTTGGGGCTTCCTCAAAAGAGACGGTCATATACTATTTCGGCTGTCACCTACGTGGTCATCATGTTTTGTGAGTCACCTCAGGTTTTAACAGTCTTGTCTGCAAGCAAGCGAGTGTCACCAGGACTGGTCTCACATTTAACCTTGGCAGTACACCCTCCCGAGAACGGCTTCTGCCGAAGCTCTCCTGGGAGGAGCCTTGACTGACAGAGCCACAGCCTGTGTAGCCTGCTCATGAGTTCAGCCCGACTCCTGCATCCACCCCTGGACCCCCGATTCATGAGCTGGCACCTCACGCATATGTCAAGGCAGAACCACTTCTTGTGTGTCTTCAAGGCAGGTACCGGGATGACCCTGTTGTAGAAGTGGGGGGTGGGGCAAGGTTCAGAGAGGTAAATCTGCCTGTCCAATGTGGTGAAGTACATGCAAGTTACAGACCCTACACAGAATCGAAGATTTGGACAGGACAATAGAAGGTGGGCAGGCCACCTTGTAGGAGCTGATTCCAGTGTAATAAACCTCAGTTCACAGACGGAGGAAAGCATTCACTTTGAGTTTCCTCCTCTATCAGGAAGAGAGCCCTGGTTATTGCTTATGGGTCTAGCCTCAGGCTCAGACCCCCAGAGGCTGCTGGAGCTGCACTCTGCTGCCTTTGACTATAAATGGTGATCAACCTCTTAAGGGGAAGGGACACTGGTTTTATATTTTCAAGTACGTTAACTTCCAAACAAACAATTTTTTGGTAGAACTGTAAATCAACAGACAGAGAAACAAGCAACCGTGGGAGACACCATGAGGTGGCGTGCTCACGGGGTTCATCTGGGAAGGGTCCCCATTCCATGCCCAGCTGAACCCCAAACTGGGGTCTCATCAACTCAGCCACAGAGGGTCCAACATGGAGGCAAAGGAGACCGTGCATCAGGAAGTTTCCCCCTCCTCCCCCAGTCTGTCCCAGGCTCTGTGTTAAGGTCTGAACCATACCTGTTTACTATGGCTGACAGCAAGATACTACAAACCGACAACAAACTTACAGCGGGAGTCTACACTCGTTGACCTGTGAGAAGGGTTGGGTCCCTCTGAGGCAGTGGTTCCCAACCTGTGGGTCACAATGCCTTTGTGGGGGGGTCAAATGTCTTTCCCAGGGGTCACATATCAGATATCTATGTTATCCATTATAGTTATGTAGTAGCAACAAATATAGTCTTCTGGTTGGGGGTGACCACAGCATGGGGAACTGTGTTAAAGGGTCTCTGTGTTAGGAAGGCGAGAACCCCTGCAGTCTGAGGGCCCGAGGCTTGCCCCGACTTTGCTGCAGACCCAGAGGACTGGTAGCCACACCTACTCCCCTCGTGCCTGCGTTCATCCCTGCACACCAGTCTCCTCTGACTACTTACCCTCGGTCTTAAATTATTTTTACAATTGCTTGACAGTTTCACTATTTACATAATAAACTCGAGTGTCTCTCAGGTCCCGTTCACCTCTCTTACCCCTCCTCCCTCTCCCACGTCCTTCACCACACGTCCATCCTACTCGTGCCTCCGTTTTGGGTGAGACCCACTGATAGCCCGGGCTGCTTGCCTGTGTGAGGGCGGAGGTGGTTTGCTGCACAGCTTCCCCAAGTCTGGCTCTTAGAGCTCCTCTCTCTGCTTTTCCCTCAGTCGTGGAGGGAGGGATGTTGCTGCCACATTTAAGGCTGAGCACTCTGCCATCTCTGATTCTTGGCACCCCGGCTAGATTTGGGTTTTTCCAATAACGTTCACTGTAATCCCCCACTCACCAGCTACAGCAAGAAGCTGCTCGATAAAGGTGGACATGGCGCTAAACTCAGATGGTGACGGGAGCTGGGGCTGAAGAATAGGTGCCTTTAAAAGGTTACATCTAGGGCTGGAGAGATGGCTCAGTGGTTAAGAGCACCCGACTACTCTTCCAGAGGTCCTGAGTTCAATTCCCAGCAAACACATGGTGGCTCACAACCACCTGTAAAGAGATCCGATGCCCTCTTCTGGTGTGTCTGAAGACAGCTACAGTGTACTCATATAAAATAAATGAATAAATCTTTAAAAAAAAAAAAAGGTTACATCTATCTATCTGTCTATCTATCCATCTATCCATCTATTTTCTATCCATCCACCCACTCATCCATCTATCCATCATCATCCACCTATTATCTACCTACACATCCATTCATCATCCTCTCTCTCTCTCTCTCTCTCTCTCTCATCTATCTACTTACCTACCTACCTACCTATTGTCTATCTATCCATCATCCATCCATCTATTCACTTATCTATATACCTACCTATCCATTCATCCATCTGTCTGCCCATCCATCCATCCATCCATCCTTCTATTCACTTATCTACCTACCTATCTATCCATCCGTCTGTCTGTCCATCCATCCATCCATCCATCCATCCATCCGTCCATCCATCCGTCCATCCATCCATCATGGACATGTGATGGTTGGAGAACAACTGTGGGAGTCAGCTCTGTCTTCTCCTTCCACCATGAGGGTCGGGGGTACAGGTACCTTCACCTGCTGAACCATTTCTTGGGCCCCCTATTCTCTCTAAAAGCCACTGTCCTTTGGCGTTGGATCCACTCCACTGTGTTTCACAGCAGTGATCTCTCCAACCATCTGCTTGCAATCCAGGCTGAGTTCTGAGGTCCTGGGATTAGGACTTGAGTCCCGGAGCTGCACCAGTGTTCGTCAGCTTCCTGTTGCCTTGGCAACGTAGAGGTTTGCTTTGGCTCAGGAGTTATAGTCCATGTCTACTCGGTCCCATCATTTCTGGGCTGTGGTGAGCAGGACAGCGTGGTAGAAACCCAAGGTGGAGGAAAGGTACTCACTTCATGGTGACCAGGAAAAGGAGGAAAAGGGGGGAGCTAAGGAAGGAGGGCGAGGAAGGAAGGCAGGAAGAGCTGAGGCTTCACCTCCAGTGACTCACTTCTCCCTGCTAGGCTATTCCTCCAGGAGGAATACCTGGGTCTGTGGTATTCTCCCAGCCATCCACTCAGCTATGAGTCCATCGGCGAATGATCCGACAGCCAAGTCAGAACCCTTGTGATCCAGTCAGTTTGAACGCTGGCACATTGGGGACCAAGCCTAGGCACACAAGCCTTAAGGGACAGGGACACACCCGATCCAAACTGTCACAATCCCTAAATGCACTGTGGTGTCTTGTTTATGGTGGCCCGATGAAGCGGGTTGGAAGTTATGCTACTTGGCAGGCAAAGAAACTGAGCTTCAAGGGAGGGGAGGCCTCGATCCGAAGCCACAGACCCAGGTATGCCTCATGGTTGCACCAAGACTGGATATCAACCTGCCCGCTGGGGGCACTGTCCCTTACCTTGCTGGGGTACACCCCCACCTTGTAAGTGAGAAAACTGAAGCTTCCTCAAACAATGACAGTGAGGCCATACTGCTGCTGGGACTGAACTGGGGAGCCTCCAGGTCTGCGCTATCTCTCAGGTCTGCCAGTCTTCACTGGGGAAACCAGCAGCCATATTATGGTGGGCAGAGCCACACGCAGTAGTCTACAGAGGGTTATAGTTTCATGGTGATCTGACTTCAGATGCTCAAATTTACCAAAGTGTGGAGGGCCTGCATGGAAACTACACGTCCTCCGTGGGGAGCTCCTCCCCCCAAGGCTGTGGCTATGTAGCTCAGGTGTCTACTGGGCAGTGTTGGCGAGCTGTAAGTCCAGCCTGCCCCATGATGTTGAAGGGAGAGCCACAGGCTACACGGAGGCGTGCATCTGAGCTGGCGTGTCCTGTAAAATCAGGCATTCAAAGCATCGTCACAGTCCTGTTTTGGGTTCACGCATGCTGGGGTTAACTGGGATACGGTCCCATCAGAAGCTGAGGAGGGTTAGAACTGCCTTGCATTGTGGATCAAACTGCACGTCACGTGCACGTCACACAACACTGCTCACGGGACACCAATCAAACCACATCATATATATCAGATCATGTGTCACACGTATGTCTTATGCTATGTCACACATAGCCCCAGAGGGCTGGGATCCAGAAGTAGCTCTGCCTGTCTAGCCACTGGGATCCTAAATCCTAGGGCCAGCCCAGCCCAGCAACACTGCTCCCATCCCCCCACACCATCATGACTCACTGTCATTTTGGGTCCCAGCGGCAGCTCACATTCAAAGGTTACCCCCAATCGTAAGTCTTCATCCAGGCCAGCAGAGCCACTAATGTGAAACCTGAGGCTGCAAGGAACAGGCCTTACAGCTCTCACACAGCTGGCTGGGTCTGGCTGGGCAAATGTCTCTATCTGAGCACACGAGGAACCCCAGAGGCCCGTGCTGTCAATAACAGGCCCAGTGATGCCAAGCCCTCGGACTGTGTTCCTAGCCTGAGGTAGTTTTATGCTGGAAAATAATGTCACCAGGGACAAAAGTCCGTATTATCAACAGCCCACCTCGCACAGCTGCCTGCCCAGTGAGAGATACTTCGGGGACCCTCTGAGCCTGGAGACCAAGTCCTCCTGTTCACGTGACCCGAGGAGCAGCAGCACCGTGGCTCAGTGTTTGCTCACTCTCTTGTGGGTTGGTGGAGGCGGGGAGCAGAGACTGTACATGGGGCTGCACTGGGCAGAGGCAGCTTCAGGTCCAGGGAGGTTGAGCTTAGCCACTCCCATCTGAATGTGGTTTCTTCAAGACAAGCAGGGGCTCTTTCCCAACAGAGTGTGAGGTCCGAAGGAGTTAATATGACCCAGGATCGGCACGGAGCCAGGTACACGGAGAGCCAGAAATGCAGAAGGGCTGGCTGGAGAGGTCTAGAGAAGAGAGCCCAGAGGGAAAACTACTACCCCAAATGGTGTAAGACTAGGGACAACATTAAGCCAAGAAGGCTTTGTCGTCCTACTGCACAGCCTGGGGAGGTGTGATTTCATGCCTGGGAGCCTCAGGAGGAAGACTGGCTGCAGTGCAGAGAACACAACAGCAGAGGCTGACTGAGGGTCAGGGCAGCTTGCCGGTGAGGGGCGGGGCATCTAAGACCCACCCAAAAATGCAAGGAAGGAAAGTCATTGCCTGGTGTCCCCACAAGCAGGATGGGTGCTGTCTCCTTCCTAGGTGTGGCTTCCAGCTCACAGATATTCAGTAACTGTGTGGGTTAAAAAAAACTGTGTCAGTCAAGGCAGAGGAAGGACTGAGTGCAAGGACTGAGCAGCTCGTAGAAGGGCTACTGCCTTTGTGCTGTGGCCTGGAGCGTGCCGCTCCCTCCCCTGGGGCACTGGTCCCCAAAGGCGTGCAATTTAATCTCTGGGTGTCCAGTTCTCTGCCTTACTCTAGGAAGGGGGTCAGTGGGGTGAGGTGCAGTGTTAGTATAAATTATTGACCCAGAGCACAGCAGCCGCAGGAGGGGTTTGTGGGGCCGGGCAACCTAGGAAGCCAGAGTACAGCTGATCAGAGAGGACAGGGGAGCCCAGGATAGCGCCATGGCCAGGTGGTTGAATGACCTCACACGAGTTGCCCCTGAATTCCAGAGGATTCACTCCTCTGATGCCCCTGTATCTGTCACTCTTTATAATTTCAAGCAGGTGGCCAGACTATGACATTTGGGCAAACACAAGAATGGCCTCCGAACAAGGACTGCTGTAGTCACAGGGGGCAAAGCCAGCCTCAGACTCAAATTTCTTCAGAGGAGGGAGAGGGTCAACAAATGGGTGGGCAGAAAGAGAGGAGAGAGAGAGCCACTGCTTTGCTGGGGTTGTGGTCTCACCCCACATCTCTGAGTCTGCTTCTGACACGGTTCCGTTTTTAAATCTTAGAAACAAAATTAACTCTAAAAGTTTTGATCTTTTTTGAGATATGTGTTGCTGGGTAGCCCAGGCTGGCCTGAAACTGGTGATCCTCCTGCATCTGTTTCTGGAGTGAAGACATTCCAGGAATATGCCCAAGCTAATTGTTTAAAAATCGAGAAAAGGCACACTATAGAGATGGGAGAAATCTCCGTGGCAGGGCTCAGGCGGCAAGGGAATGGGGAGAGGGAGTCTGAGAAATGGAGTGAGTTCTTTATTGTGCCTGGCGATGGGTCATGATACAGTTGTTACCATCGAAGACTGGACAAGAGAGCTGTGATAGGATGCTGGGGGATCTGGAGGCCAGCAGGAACGCTCTATTTCCTGCTACCTTTTTTTTTTCTTCTCTAGACAGAAAGCTTTCCCCAAAGTCAAGTCTAGCCCTGCATGGAAAGCAAATAAACATCCCGAGTGAGTAGAAGGGAGCCTTCACAGCGAGGCCACACTCTGTCCATTGCTGTGATAAACACTACGACCAAAAGCAAACAGGGAGGAGGGGGTTTGTGTGGCTTAGGTGACCCAGTCACTTAGGGAAGTCAGGGCGGGAATCTGGAGGCAGGAGCTGATGCAGAGGCCAGGGAGAGGTACTATTTACTGGCTTGGCTTGCCCCGCCCCACCCCGCCCCCGCCCCCCGCGGTTTGCTCATCCTGTTTTCTTATAGAATCCAGGACCACCAGCCCAGAGATGGCTCCACCCACAGTGGGCGGGGGCACCAAAATGGGCGGGGCCCACCTACATCAACCATCAATCATCAATCAAGGAAACACCCTACAGACTTCTGCACAGGCCAATCCGATATTTTCTCTATTGAGGGTCCTCTCCCCTGACGACCCTAGTTGGTTCCAAGCTGACAAAAAACAACCAGGCCTCTTCTCCATTCGCTAACCCAATCTCTGGGAGGAAATTTCGGGTGGGAGGGGCAAGGGGAAGACATGATTGTTCAAACCCCCTCAGCGTCTGGAAGGACTCTTTGTGCCCCCAACACCAGCTTCACAGAAGGTTCCCTGCCCCATGGTGACATGGGTTTCGCTGCCAAGGCAGAGGGAGGGTACTGAGCGCCCTGTGGACAGGTGTGTCCCTAGGGACACCTCTCCACACCCACGCGGGAGAGGATTGAGCGTCTTCTGCGGGGATTCCATGTTGGGTTTGAGTTGAGGGGGGGTTCAGAAAACTCGGGGTCTGTGGGACAGCTGCATCTGGGGTTTGGGATGGATTCCACACACCTTACACACCCACGCCCGTCTGCCTCTGCGCAGTCCCGCAGCCTGTCTAACCCCATTCTTCAGAGTGCTGGCTCCTTCATTACAAAGACCGGGCCAGATTCCAACCCGTTCTTCAAAAGGCTCCTCTGAAACCCAGCCGCCACTCGCCATTCCTGAAAGTACGGGGTCCAGCTCACAGGGAATCAAGTGCACAGGAGATGGGACTGTCCCTGTGTTCCCAAGCCTCTTCAGAACCGCTGCAGCGGCTCTCGGCCATGCTACCGCCATTGGCTAAGCTGGGGTTTTCTGTCACCCGGAAGAGAACCTCTCCATGTGTTGACCAGTGGTCAAGAGGCACGTGGGAGGGGAAGTGCCCGTCTTCCAGACTTCCCAGCCCCCTCCTCTCCGTGACAAACCAGCGCGTCTGGCTCCATTTTCATTTTCTCTCCATCTGACTCCCATACGACGCAAAACCAAATTAAAAAAGACTATTTTCTGCTCGCATGAAATTTTTAGTTTTGGCGAGCCTTCGGGAAAACACTTTCAACACACGGCGTCTGAGCAGTTGAGCTGCTACAGAAATTCGGCTGGGACAGAACAGGGCCCGTGTGTGGGAACCACTTCATATAGGCGTCCCCGACAGAATGGCCTCCTCAGCCAATGGGGGTGATGGGCCAATATTAACAATAAAAGCACTTCTAACTGAATATTTGTGCAGCCCTGTGCCAGGTGCTGGTCTTTGCATGCATCATCTCATTTTAACCCGACCAAACACTCCCTATATATCATCTCATTTAAACAGAACCGAAACATTCCTAAAGTCAGTAGTTTTTGTCATCTCCAGCGTACACATAAGACACCTAAAGCTCAGAGACATGAAGTAACCTGCTCAAGGTCACACAGCTCATAAACAGTAGGACTGAGATTCGAATCCAGTTCTATCTGGCTCCCAAGTTCACTGAGATATCCAGGGTGATGGAGGCCGGCGTTTTGCTGAACCTCCTGGGTCATCGTGGGAATCATACTGCCCTTTCTTTGCCCGGTCAAGCAGTCATTCAACAACCAGATTGTAACTAAGTCTTTGTCGTAGGATTGGCATGTGGCTACAAGGCTGAGTAAAACCCTGAATAAAAGCCAGCTCCTTCCTGAGGGCCAAGGTCTGTGTGTGTAAGGAGCTACGATACTGCTACTGCGGAGTAGCTCTGGTTAGCGGGTGAGGCACGCCCTGCACGTTGGCTCTCTTCCAAGGCTGCCAACACCACCTGAGCCAGCTGCTAACAAGCTACCAGCGAAGTTACATCACATCTGCACCAGAAAGGATGCTAGAGCTGTCCTTATGCGAACGGGGAAACTGAGGCTGAGCAGGTGAGTCAGGGGACGCGCATCAAACAGCTCTCTCCACCTTCAGGACCCCTGCAGGGCCTCCCTCCCCCTGTGGCAGGGGTGCGTTTTCTCTGCATAGCCACAGCATTCCCCACAGGCCAAGCAGGGAATGTCAAACCCACTTTCCTTGTGTTAGTGGCAGTTGTTGCAGGAGGGATGGGGATTCTTAGAAACGTCCCAAGTGAACACCACACCCATATTTCCCATAATTCTTCACCCAGGAGGAATGCGCGCTGGAAGACGTCTCCCTCAAGGAGCATCCCAGAGCTTCTTCTGCCCCCATACACGCCCTCATCCTCCGTCCCAGGACTGTGATGTGATTAGTAGGCCTTGAGAGGAGAGGCTGGTCACGTGGGGACACAGTGGCCGCACAAAGGAGAGAGGCAGGCAAGGACCTGAGTGTGGCAGGTGCCAGCTCTGGACAAGGAAGGGGCAGCAGGCCCAGGGATGTGGGCAGCTTCGTGAGGCAGGAGAACATCCGATTATTTCAGTTCTCTAGCGTGTGGGCGTGACCCAGATCTTGACATTAGCGGAGCAGGATCCATTTTGGCCTTGGGGCGCGTTTGTCCGTGTGGCGGTTCTAAGGCAGAACCGGAAATCACTATTGAGACAGACACCCTCAGCACTCTGGGGAACACTTGGTACTTCCAGGTCTCCGGCCCGCCTGCCGTCCATGTCCTGGCTGTACCTGGATGAGGAAAACCCCGGCAGGGTGCAGACCGAAGGGAGCCCTCGCATCCTTGCTCAGACCTGTAACTCTGCCAGTCTCCCTGGACTCCCTCTTGTCCTCTGCCCCGCTGTCTGCCTGGGGTGGCCTGTGGGGACCATAGTAGCATGTTCCCTACTCTCCATGTCTCCGGTGCTCCCCACATCTCTGGTGCTCCCCACATCTCTGGTGCTCCCCCACATCTCCACATCTTCAGTGCTCCCCAGGGTGGCTTGAGGAAGCTCAGGACTTGAATTTCTTCCTAAGCTCCACTCTCTGCAGGGCCACCCACCAGACTCGGCCAAGCCCCTCTACCAAGGCACAGGGTCCTTTCCCCTCATATGCCTGCCCTTTGACTTGGCAAGCCAGGAATGGAAAAAGCAGTGCGTACACACACACACACACACACATACACACACACACACACACTCATGTGGCTGACTCTGGGACACTGGGACAGTCCTTGCAGTCTCTCTACTCTCTGAGCAAGCTGCTATGGTTTCCCCCCTGGAAACAAGTCATCCAAACATGTCCTAGAACTCCCAGTTGCTTGCGTGAGGTCAAGAACAGGAAGGGGGCAGAAGTGTTGCTACATCTGTTCCACCTGGGTCATTTTGTGAGAGGAGCCCAGGGACTCAGGCTGTGGTCACACAGGGCACAGCACAGGTCCTCGCTGATGCACACACACCAAGATGGAGCTTCTCAAAAACAAAGGCCTCTCTTGAACCATAGCAGAGTCACCTCTGTCTGGGGTTGAGCGCTTGCATGGGTTCCCCTTTGCAGGGCACTCAGCTAGCAAACCCTCCAGTGAGCCTCAGGCTATGGCACTGCTAAGATCTGTCAGGAACCCAGCTCTCACAGATGCGGCACCCCTGACCTTACACCAATAGATGCTCCCGGTCTCGTACTTCTAGAATTCTGTGTCTTACACTCCAGCCATTTCCAGGGCCACTCCCTGTCACAGCCCAGGGAAAGGAAGCTCAAGTCCCCACCTTTGGGTTTCCACGGATACCTGGTTAACTCTTGGCTGTCCTCTTTGCCCCGAGGCCGACTCCATCAGCCACAGGGCACATCCCTCTTGCTCACTGGCCTGTCCCACACACGCTCTGCCCCAGGCTGGCTCTGCAGTCTCGGTGGCCTCCAGGCTTCAGCCTCTGGTCACTTGGTGGCTTTCCTCCCATCACCCTGTGGAGCTTGGCACTCCGGTGTTCGCATCCCCAAGCCAGGTGCACACTGGGCCCTTGTTCTCCTGCCTCTCCACCCTCCCCTGCTCATCTTGGAGCCTTGCCTGGAGCTGAACAGGGCTCCAACTTTGTCATTCCCTGGCCATGCTCCTATCGGCTGCCCATGGGGAAACCGAGTCACGGAGGGCATTTGCTGAAATTCTCTGAAATCGGAGCTGGCTGGGTCCAGGCTGCCAGCCTGTCTCCCTCGATGGGGAGGTTTCTGGGTCTGATTTCTGCCTTTCTCCTTTCTCTTCTTCATCAGTTTTCTCCGAGGTCCCAGGGGACAAGGGTTCTGCTAAATGCCCTCATTGTGAAGAACCAAAGCGTCCCTGCTGCCTCGAGACAGACCCAGGAGGGCAGTGACGTCGGGGCAGGGATCTGTGGCCCTCTTATCAAGTTCAATTCTCCTTCTGGTCCAGGCAAGGGGCACGGGGGAGGGCGGGGAGACTTGCTGGAAAGAGCTGGGAGGACCTCAGGGGAGGCAAACACAGTCTCAGAAAAAGAGGAGTGTTATCTCACCAAAGAGAACAATTAATTAGCCATTCCCCTGTGGAGGAGCTTTTCACATCTAAAAGCTCTCGGAGAGAGAGCAGGGGCTTCCAGGGAGCCGACCCACTGAGCCTCACGACCCACTGGGCCTCACGCGGGAAGCTCTGCGGTGTGCAAGGCATCTTGGGAAGGCTGCATCCAGACTCTCATCCCAAGTAGCTTCACACCTTGGATGACTCTCCTTTTCTCCTGGCCTCAGTTTCCCCAAGTGTAAAGCGACGAGGGGTGCGGTGGTGGTGGTGGGGTTCACGGTGTTCTCAGCTCACCCACCTCTGCTGCACAGATGAGAAGAAACACAGAGCTGGCCATTCTGCATCTGTGTGTTCGTTCGTTCTCTCTCTCTCTCTCTCTCTCTCTCTCTCTCTCTCTCTCTCTCTCTCTCTCTCTCTGGCAACCAAGGGGGCCTGGTCTGGTGCCGAATCCCAGGGTGGGGGCGCGGGTGCTGAAAGGTGATTGAGTGACCTCAGCAGCTCCTAACAGGGTCAGGGTGGTGAGGAGCCTGGCAGGTGGGCAGCATCGGGGGCTGGGTGCCAGCAGCAGCCGGGCCCTGGGATGGTGAAGCAGGAAGAGGGCCTGGTCACTCTGAACCTTTCCAGCAGGTGACGCTGTACTAAGCAGGGGCCTTTGCCCATGGCTTCCCATGGTCTGGCTTACCTGGGGACACTCAGCTCCAGAGACCGTCCACACTATCCAGAGAAGGGTGGAACCTGAGGCTCCATCTCTAAAGCCGAGGACCCTGGTTGTGTCTGCCCTTAATCCTCGTTAGTTCTCTGACCACTGTGACCTCTGTGACCCTCTGCCCAGAAGGAATTCACGAGAGTTGAGGAGAGGATGAGGAGGTGGCTGTGTGTTATGCTCCCGCAGAAACATGTTCTGTCTAACTGGTTCTGTCACGCGAGTGCTGCATTGCCACCAAATCTAACGTAGCCACTCTGCCACCACGATGGAGTCACAGACGCGGCAGGTAAGTGATCAGTGTAGCCCAGGCTGGCCTGGAACTCACCACGATCTTCCTGCCTCAGCTTCCCGCGTGCTCGGTGCAGGGATTAGAGATGTGTAGCACCACCCCATCATACCCCAGCACTGTCTTTCAATAACACGTTCCTGTCACTTCTCAACCTCTCCACAGAGCCCGGTGCTGAGTGCGAAAGACCTGCCGTGGCACTCTCCAGTCCACACTATGACCTCGCTCAACCCCTCTTTCCAAAGACTCCATCTGGGATGCCACCTCCTCAAGGAAGCCCAACCAAAGATCCCAGTGAGGAGAGGCTTCCCGTCTTCTCCTAGTCAGTGCCGGGGACATGCTTCCAGGCTGTGTCCGTCCTGTGGGGCTGGACAGCAGAGCCCTCCTCAGTGTTCCCAGGGCTGCCTGGGACCTCTGTATCAGAAGGGTTGAGTTCACCGGCAATCCCCAGACTGGCAACAATGTTTCTCTCTGAGCTTTGCTGACTCTATCATACCTAATGGAAGAGTTGGGATGCAGGACCTGACAGCTACTCTGGAAGAATCCAGCCCCATCCTGCCCTGTTTGAACATCAAGGGTGTGTGAGAACCTCAGGGGTGTTGCTTTCCAGCTGAGGCCCAGGTTCACCTGCAGAGGTCATCTCCTCTCCCTTACTTCCGGTAGAGGGAGGACGGTCTCCAGCCACACCCTCCTGTCCAGGCAGAAGGAGGAGATTCCCCAGATGAGCAGTGATTACGGAGGCCTGACCCACTGAGTCTGGATGCCAGCTCCTCATCTGGGTCCTGTCACCGTGGGCTGGCCTCTGCCATCTCACCTTGGAGCACCTTGTCCCTACCCAACCCTGCAGAGGCTGTCACCCTGTCACTGGAACCACACAGGATGGTTATCTCCTTGCCCGTGGCGGTGTCCTACAAAGGCAGGGACGTCACAGTGAATCTCGAGTTTTATTTTTTTGTCCTCTTTCTTTTGTGACTTTTTTTCCTGGGGCAGCTCCCCCTCCCCACCCCCGCCTTATCATGCTTTGGGAGAGCGGCTGGACAGGAGGGAGGGTTGCCTGGTGGCCTTTGAGCCAAGGCAGGAGTTGCTAAAGAGCTTTTGTTTGCACAGTGGGACCCTTGGGGATTTTCTGCAGCAGAGAGTGACTTGGTTTGAAGCAGGACGCAGAGCCGGGTGTGGCATCTGTACACCTCTCATTCCAACTCTGCAGATACTGAGGCAGGAGAATAGCCAGGTTAGGGCCAATCTAGGTTACATATTGGGACCTTGTGGCAAAAGATGCCCTGCTCCCTAACCCCCTGTGGTAGTGCAGCAATGAGGCATTGTCTGTGCCTGGGGCCTAAGGGTTTCCTGGCCAGTTGGCTCCAGACAGACAGAACTATCTGGGAATATGGGGGTCATCTCTGTGAAAACCAAGACTCACATATACAAACAAAAAAACCAGCGCGGAGAACGGGACAAGTACCATGAACACATCCGTGTAGCTACCGGTCCCATGTCAAATAGTGTTGCCAGGAAACGCCCTTCTGAACTGCTCCTCCCACCCTCACCCCCCTTGACCCTTCCCTTCGAGCAGAGGGCCACCTTTCTTCACCCTTTGATGGAGACTCTCTTCACCTGAGCACACACGCACCTAACTATAGCTTAGCTTCCATTTTGAGCTTCTTACACTCAGTTTTGCAGCACGTGCCTTTTGCTAATTGTGCCCTTCTCCGTTGGTATTATTTTAGCACAGGCTTCCAATGGTGGTGTACAGCTGGAGAGGGTCCGTTGTGGCCGTACACCATTCTCTGGTTAGTCCAAGTCTTAGGCTCCCTGTGCATTCTGGGACCACAGATGTGTAAATGGCTTCTTTTCTGTCAGTGTTATGGGGCTACGCTCTCTCTAGCATGTGCCTTGATATGGTGTGGAGCTGGCTGAGCCGTATTAGTCAGTGCTGCCATTTTTCTCAAACATGCATGCAGATTTACATGCCCTAACATGTATGTGGGTGCCCTGAACTTCATCTGTGAACTTCCTATCTACTGAGTTCTGTGCACCAGTGCAAGCCTGGAAAAGGTTTAGACCCAGTGGCAGCCAGTTCCTAGTTCCTGGGCAGACGGTCTGGAAGAGGTGACACAGGTCACAAGTCAGTCCTAGGTCTCTAAGGGACTGACACATTTTCAGATGTGACCAGATCCAGGGAGGGACCCAGGACTGCCAAGAAGGAATGCTTTGTCCTGAAAGGGGGAGTGCAGTCAACCGGGCAAATGAAAGTCACAGCATGTGCAAAGGTCCTGGGGCAGCTCAGAAAACAGGTCTGGAGAGGTCAAGAGAGTGGAGAAGACAGAGCTGACATCAGGGTATCCATGTGGTCTAACAGTCTTCCAGGATGCACACTGCCAAGAAGACTCCATCTTACAAGCAGGTTTGACTCCATCCTGAGAGGGGAGGAGGAGGAGGACTCCCAGGACCTGGGTGCAGCCAGAAACTGCATCATCTGTCATGTTCCACCCAGCCATCAAGGGAATAAATAACATATTCCCCAGGGTTAGGGAGGCAGCTGCCTCTAAATTTATTAGGGAGAGTGGAGGCTCTGGGGACACAGGGGTGTTAAAATCATATAGGGAGACAGGGCCCAGAACCTATGGGGCACCAAGTAAAGGGTGGAACCCCCTCACATGGACCCCATAAAGTGATGGACACCTACCCCTGTAGTGGCATGGGCCACACTAATCTGTCACCCGATACCTGCTGTGTACATCAAGGACCCAGGACTCCCCAACCCACTCCTGCAATGTTGATGCCTGCTGTCTGCTGGCCAATCCACCAGCCTGCCCATCAGAACCTGGACACCCCACTGTTTCCTGCCAAGGGTCATTTCCTACTGTTGGTCTCAGGTTTGACCTCTCACTTTACAGCTGAGCTCTGCAGTTTTGCCTTCAAACCCAACTCCGGCAGCAGCTCTCTTGGCTCCTCATCTCCTCTGCAGAGTCCTTCAGCCTTCTGGAGCCTCCCAACCTCTGCAGCAGCTTCTGGGACTTGTATGCATTCTGAAACAGCACCCCATGCACATGCATGCATGCATGCATTCATACACATACGTGCACACATACACACACGTGTTCTCACACACATGCACATACTTACATATTCAACACATGTTCATATGCACTTATACTCCACACATATGTACACACACATCACACATGTGTTCACACACATGATTTCATACACATATACACACATGTATACATGCATACACACATGCACACAGGCAGGTACACACACTCACACATGCACATGTGCCCACATGCACACACACACTCATACACACACACACACATACACACACACGTTTACTGTGTGCTGTGAGAGCTAATATTAAGACAGTAATATAAGGTCCTACATTTGCTTGAGCCAAGCCGCCAAGGCAGGCAAATTACATGATGAACTGTGATCACTGAGACACTAAACCTTGCGAATTTGTTAGTCGATAAATCCTGACACCATGGAAACACGGCCGTGCCTGTCTGTTTCTGGCACAATACATCGAGTGGGCAGAAGGTTGGGCCGAGGCCTGTGGATCTCCTCACAAAAGGCCTTCAGTTCAGGGGGGATGGGGTTAAAACCTAACTAATTGTGAGTTCAGAGCTGTAGGGTTTGGAGGAGGAGGAGGAGGGGGAGGGGAGGGAGGAGGAGGAGGAGGAGGAGGAGGAGGAGGAGGAGGAGCAAGAGCAGGAGCTAGAAGGGGAGGGGGAGAGAGAAAGAGGGAGGGAGGAAGAGAGGGAGGAAGGAGGTAGGGAAAAATCGGGGGAAGAGGAAGACAGACAGGGAGATCAAGAAATCGAGAGAGAGCAAGAGCTGGGAAGGATCTGCCTTTTCTCCAGGCTGCTGGGGCTGTGGTGTGCAGGACCTGCTTTACTGAGTGCCTACCACGGTGTGCTAGCACCCCCCACCACAGGCCCCATTGGGCGCACAGTTCAAAGTGGGGCACGGAGTTAAAGGGGAGCAACCAGGGAAGGAGTCCTCCCCTTCCCTGGAGGCAGGCAGTCCAACCTTCTCCTCAGCCTCCGCAGTTTTACCCTGGGAAGTCAGGGAAAGCATTAATAATCTTAGTAAAACCAACGGCTTCTACTCAGCCGAGTCTCCACCACAAAACTGGCTACTTCTAAAGGTGCCTGAAGCCACCATCTGATTCAGAACAATGCGGGGGTTTCTGGGGTCCTTCACAGCACTGGGGGTCTCCTAGTGCCCACACTAGCAAGACCCTTCTTAGGAGCAGGACCAGGTACAGCTGACTTCCCAGAGAATGGAGGCCAGCGCTCAGCACCCAGGTATACACATGCATGCACACGCACATGCACACACATGAGTGTATGAGTGTGCAGGTGTGGGGGAGGGGAGGCTAATAGTCTATGGGTGCGAAGTCCGGCTGTGAGCTCCCAGATTGAGGGCTCTCTTCTCACTGCCCCGAGTCCTGCTGAGAGCCTGCCTGGCCTGTGGGACACCATGTCAGCTACAGCTTGTGTGCTGGGAGCTGCCTTGTGCCGGAGGCAGGGGAAGTCCATGCACCTCCTTTCATCCATAAATGCACTCAGCTTGCCTGCCAGTCACTTTGATATGACTGGTACTGGAGAGGCCTTGACTCTCCCCTGAGGCTCACCCCTCCCTGACCATCTGCCAGTGTCTGTGGCCTGGGAAACCACAGAGGGCAATCCGCAACCCCCCTCCTAGTCCCCGAGGCTTTGGTTGATCACCAACAACCCTGATCGAGAATTTGGCTGTAATTTGAGAATCACTAAAAGTAGTTCAATTATGTGGTTATGGGCCTGCTGATGGGATTCTGTGCTAGAAGGAAAGAACTGGGCAGAGACGAAAGTCCTTAAAGAAAACATGAACTTAAGGACAAGTAAATTATGGGGGGGGAGGGAGAGGGGAGCGGGAGGGGAGGGGGAGGGGAGGGGGAGGGAGAGAGGGGCACACTCTAGCTCCTGGATCCAGCCAAGCCTGAAGCTAGCTAGATGCTTACGTAAGTGGATACATTCCCCTTTCTGACTGAGAGTCAAAGAATGCAATAATATTTAAGTTGAGATTTGTATCTCTCAGGACACAAAGAATGCATCACGGGTGGACGCCACCGTTATTTCTACGTTGCTCAGGAATGGGCCCTGAGGCAGGCTGCTGCCCATCTGTGAGCTGTGTCTGCAGCGAGTCCGACCTGCCTGCCCCCGCCCCTGCCCCATCCCCATTTCTCACAGAGGCGGCTGGGTTAGAAACCTTAGCTACTGGGGGGCTGTCCCCTGCCTCGAGGAGCAGAGGCACAGGGCCCTTAGACACTGTGTGTGTCCAGACTTCACTGGGCTTCGCGCTGCGCGGGTGGGTGGCAAAGGGGCTGTGCGGAAATGGGGTACACAATTATTATTGGAATCTGTTCCTGTGCCATAAGGAGAAAAATGAAGCTCTCAGTGGCATTTTCCCCAGTGCTGTTCTTAATTTCATCGAAACACAGCTGGGGGTTGCTTGCCGGAAGGGTGGGCGTCCCCTTTAATAAAAAGAAACCCTCATTAATAGTCGTTCAAACAGCCCACGGGCCACCAGCTGACAAGGGGATCCGAGGGACTAACAACAGCTTAGGAAACCCCTCCAACTCTTCCCTCCTGTTACCCCAACCTCCACACCAAGGCAACTTCATGGACAGAAGCCATGGCTGTACCCCAGCTCCCTCCCGGGGGATTTCCATGGACCCCCTTCACACCCCCTTCACACGGGACAACTTGCCCCCTGCTGCCCTGGCCAGTGTCATGAAATCATCTCGCCCTTAATCAAACCCTTTAGGAGCCAGAAGACAGAGCAGCACTCTCTGATGTCCCCGTGTGTTCTGCGGGACATCGCCTGCTCCCCACTCACACAGTCCTCCAGGCTGTGCCCCCGGGTTCAGTCACGGGGCCTCCGGCTTTGCCCCTGCTGGTTCTACTATCTGGCAATCAACCTCGGCTTGCTTCCCTGCCTTGCAGGCCTCGCTTTTCTCTGAAAAGCTGCCCGTGTTCTACCCCACGGTGCATACTCCTGGATGAGATCACTTTCCGTCTCGGAGTATATGTTTCTAGGCTCCACTCGCGCGTTTTCCTTTTCAGGTCTCGCGGCAACACAGATCTCTGGGCTCTTCCTGGGCGCAGCCCAAACACCTGGCCCCGACTCCAGACTCTGGAAACACTCCCTCTTATAAGTGTGTGTGAGAGCTCCCTGCAGTAGCCCACAGGGCAGGGGTGGGTCGAGGTTGAAATTCCAGCTCTGCCTCTGGGGTCTCGAGCTGGCTCTCAGCCTCTAGGCCTTCCGTGTGTGAAGAATACCCAGGAGGATGGGATAGGGCTGGGTCAGAAAGAACCTTCCCGGCATGCTTCAGGCCTTGGTCTCCTCTCAGCATCTCAGAACACAGAGAGAAAATCCAATAGCAACAACCGACAAAACCAAGTAACACACCATCCCAGTGGGGTCTAAGTATGTGTTTCAGGGATGTTAAACACACATTCACAGTCTGTGGCTGTCTATCAAAATTTCATCCTGCACACATACATGAAAGTGTGTGCTTGTGCATGTATGTGTATTTGTGCTTGTGTGTGCATGTACATGTTTGTATGTGTTTGTGTACATGTGTGTTTGTGTGCGCATGTGCATGTCTGTGTGTGTGACAGCTTGTCAACGATCCCACTTTGCTTAGCCTTGCAGTCACCTATGGATGCTGTGAGCACAGTTGCTCTGACTGGCTGGACTGTGCTCAGTGGGGACTTGTTCACCTTGCCTAGGCCAAACAGGCTAGGACAGTGGAGTTCTTAGAATCCAGAAAGGCTCCTAACGAAGAGGATCCAGTTGGTGCTGTTGGTCGTCACACGGTCCTAGCGGGTACTTCTGGATCAGCCCTGAGCTCAGAATCCTGCCTAGGACACAAGAGCTCCTGCTCCAACTACCAGCCACAGACAGCTCTCAACATACAGAGGATGCTCAGTAAGCATGCCCTGTGCACAGTAAGCAAGTTGTGTCCCCACAGAAGCTGCCTGAG
This sequence comes from Rattus rattus, assembly GCF_011064425.1. Classification (NCBI taxonomy): domain Eukaryota; kingdom Metazoa; phylum Chordata; class Mammalia; order Rodentia; family Muridae; genus Rattus; species Rattus rattus. Next base: position 40,469,057 of record NC_046169.1, read on the forward strand.
GGGTACCTTATCACAGACGGCAGATGAGGAATCCCCAGGGGCACTGTGTGGAACTGGTGTATCCACTGTCCACAGCATCAGGGGTTCTGGAACTGCACTTGAAGACCTTGATGGCAGGGTTAGCCTAGGTTACATGGGGGTGGGGAAGACCACAGTGTCCTCACACCAAGGAGGCACGGAATTGAGTTGGAGACTGAACACAGAGATAGGACCACACGGGGCTGGGAGTCTCAGATGTGGGTGGGTGTTTTCCACCGGTTAGAAAAGAAGAGCAAGTGGACCCTGCTTTGAGGTTCTAGGAGGACACAGCCTCCTGGCTTGCTTGTAACTTTGCACTGTAGAGTAGGAGGCTAAGCCAGTGTATTGCATAAGCTGGTGCACCTGCGGTCACTTGTTACAAAGTTACAGGAGAAACAAATGCTCACATAAAGTAGCATTCCTTCTAGGAAAGCCCAGGTTCTAGCAGAAGCTCTGTCATCAACATTGTAAAACCATAAGCAAGTCCCAGTGTGCCTTAGTGCCTGGGGATGACAGGGCTGAATGGCCACTCTCATGAGCCCTGGAGGCTCTCTGGGCCCTGATCCCCCTGCTTTGCCTAAGTTCAAACTCAAAGACAGGGTAGCCCTGAAAAGCAGAGCCTGCATTGTGGGTACCCAGGGCTGGCCAGGCACATTGGGGGTGGAGGGTAGCTGAATACTCCCCGGGCACTCAGGGAGAAGCTGCAGCTCAGCCCTGAGTCAAGTCCCCAAGGTAGGGGATAGATAGGCAGAGCTGGAGTGAAAGACGGGGACAGGAAAGAATAAAAGCCAGCCCCTCTCAGCCTCTGGGGATGGATGACTGGGAACAGCCCTCAAACCACGGGTCCTCAGTTCTTCCCTCCTCTGCCCCCTCTACCTTGTACTGTCCTGTGCAGGGATGTAGTGACAAGTCACACTTCCTGAGCTCTATGAATACAAGCAGGGCTCTGCTCTCAATGCCCAAACTCTCGCCCGGCCTTCTGGGTAGATTAGATGCTCTGTTTTACAGAAGAGGAAACTGAGGCACAGAGTAGCTTTGTCAGTCACTAATAGGCAATGAGAGCATTGGATGCTTTGATTCAATTGGGAATCTGCATGTCCAGACATTGAAGGTCCTTATCCCCAAGGGGGGTTTGATCAATCAATAAAGATACCAATGGCCAGTGGCTGGGCATGGGGCAGGACATTTAGGAGTTACTCAGGTAGGACACAGAGAGGAACAGGCAGAATCGCCAGGACTCAGGGAAGAAGGATGGGACACAGAAGCCACAGGAGATACCAACCGCCATGTGAGATTTCAGGTAAGTGGCCACTGCCCACTTCCCCGATAGGACCTCGGGTGGCAGGGGAAGGTTTAGGAGTGCCCAGCTTTTGAGGTAGCCAAGGCATTTAAAAAAATAAACTAATGTGTGTGTGTGTCTTTCATTTGAGGATCTAAGGATAGCTCCCGGGTGGGTGTGTGCGTGCGTCGTGAGCAGAAAGCAGTGTAGCAAAACCTCACTGCAACAACATAGAGCCAAGGCTGAGTCCCGGGAGGTTACCTTTCCTCTGAACTGAACAACCTCCAGGGAAGAGGGGACACTACCTAGCCAACCACATAAGCTCACCATCCCCGTTTTACAGATGGGTAAACCGAGGCATGGAACAGTGGTCACAGTGTCCATGGCGACCAGCATTGGCATTTCCCTTCCACTTGGTGAACGAGGAAGCTGAACCTCAGTGGGGTTGCTTGGGGTAGCCCAAGGTCACACATCTGAGTGACAAGGTTTGAGCCCAGGGCTTGTGGCCCTTCCTCCCGTCTGTCCTTACTCCTCTGCTGTGTGTGACAGCAGGTGGAGGCGACAGGCACTTGGATAAGTGCTCCTTGTCATCTTCCTCTCTGTAACATGACAACAGGCTGACCAGGCCCAAGGTCACGGTCAGCTGAAGGTCTGTCTTCTCGCTCACATCTTTTTCCTGGCCATCTAAGATTCCACTCACCAAGCTCCCTTCCCCTGTTCTCCCTTCCTCTTTTCTCTCTCTCATCCCCTCCCACTTCTGTTTTCTTTTCACAACTGGAATGGGAACCCATGGTCAAATATCAGCCAAGTGCTTCACCACTGAGCCCCAGCTCTCAGTGTCCATAGAAAGGGCATGAGGGCTGGACAGCCACTCCATCATTCCTGTGATGGAGCTGAGATCTAAGCCCAGCTATATCTAATGTCACAGGATGCTGGTGTCCTGACTGGGCCATGAGCCCCCTTCTCTTCTCAGAATAGCCTGACAGATGTCCCCGACCTAATGTGGTCACCTGTCGATGAGTCTTCCTGGTGTTAGACACCCACACTGGCTTGACTCCTTCCACGCAGACTCTCTGCCCTTTGCCCTTGCTGACTGTGTCCTAGGCTGTCACCAGGGCCACCAGCGCTGTCTTGTAAAGCTACTGCTGCGGTGGGTCCTTTGCTCCCCACCGAGGCTGTCCCTGGCACTGAGCCTCATTTTCCTGCGTCTTATTTTTCCAAAGTCCTCACCCACCCGTCGTGTCCCAGGGCTGCTGGCTGTCACATCCAGCTGTGTCTCCCTCTCCATCCCACACAGTCCTCATTTACTCCTTCTAGATGTGGTCATCTTGAGAACCAGGTCAGCAAGCTTATGAGAAACAGCAGACAAAGGAAGCAGACACTGAGCATCTCACGGCGGCTCTGTTCCCCCAGGGCGCTAGCACGTACGTGGGGCGTGGTTCCTGCTGTGCTTTAGGTGCAGGTGAGTGTTGAGGACAAATGGTGACACATGCAAGAGTGGAAAGAGGAGTCTGTTCTAGAGTGCGTAGGTGTGTATGAGTGTGTGACTGTGTGTGAGTGTGTATAAAAGATTATGTGTGAGAATGTATGTGTGAGTGTGAGAGTGTGTGCATATGTATGAGTGTAAGAGGAGTGTGTGAGTATGAAAGTGTGTGAATATGAGAGTGTGCTTGTGAGTGTGCAGGTGTGAGTGTGAGTATGTGAGAGTATGAGAGTGTGTGATTTTGAGTGTGAATATGAGAGTGTGAGTATGTGTGAGTATGAGAATGTGTGATTGTGAGTATGTGTAAGTGTGTATGGGTGAGTAGGAGAGTGTGTGCTTGTGTGTGAGTGTGAATATGAGAGTGTATGATTGTATGTGAGTATGTGTGAGTGTATATGTGTTATTATGAGAATATGTGATTGTTGTGAGTGTGAATATGAGAGTGTGCTTGTGAGTGTGCAGGTGTGAGTGTGTGTATGTGTGAGTATGAGATTGTGTGATTTTGAGTGTGAATATGAGAGTGTATGTGTGAGTATGAGAGTGTGTGCTTGTGTGTGAGTGTGAATATGAGAGTGTGTGATTGTGCGTGAGTATGTGTGAGTGTGTACGTTAGTATGAGAGTATGTGATTGTGTGTGAGTGTGAATATGAGAGTGAGTGTATGAGTATATGAGAGTGTGAGTGTGTGACTGTGAGTCTGTGAGTGTGACTGTATGTGAATGTGTATGAGTGTAACTGTGAGTCTGTGAGTGTGACTGTATGTGAATGTGTGTGAGTGTGACTGTGTGTGTGTCTTACTGTTGTTTTTGATTTTCTTTTCAAGGCAAGCATTAAAAATACAGAGCCCAGGTTGTCACTTTGCAAAAAGTCACACTAGACGGGTCATTGAGGCCACTTTAGCAAAATGGAAGCCATAGGGAGGCAGCTGGAGAATCCCAGTGACTTTGCCTGCCTTATGCAGTATCTCCCTGCACTGAGGCCTTGTGCTGTGAAGCCTGTGGTGTCTTGCCCAGCCCTGCCCAGCCCAGCCCAGTCCAGCCCTGCCCAGCCCAGCCCAGCCCGGTCCAGCACTGCCTTTATTGCCACTCTTTTCTGTCTTTGGGCCATATTTTGTGGCCACCCATGCTTCCCCAATCTTCTGCTTTGGTGACAGCTTTAGGAAAACAAGTCAGGCCAGGCGATTTATATATAACTAAACAACACACACACACACACACACACACACACACACACACACACACACACACACACGGACACATACATGAATGCATATGCACATACACTCATGCACATGGGTGCATGCACATGCACACTTGAGCACACACATGCACACATACATGCATACACACATGTGAATACACGCATAAACATACACACACTCACACATAGTCACACACACTTCTAGAGGCTAAGAATGGGAACCATAGTAATAGCAATGACAGAAAATTTAAAGAACAAATTAAAGACATGAAGGAAGGAGAATACTTACTCCTAAAAGTTGTTCTCTGATCTATACACACACACACACACACACACACACACACACACTTTTCTTCCTCCTTCTCCTCTTCATTCTTTTTGGTTTTTCAAGACAGGATTTCTCTGTGTAGCCCTGGCTGTCCTAGAACTCTCTCTGTAGACCAGGCTAGCCTCAAACTCAGAGATCTGCCTGCCTCTGCCTCCCAAGTGCTGGGATTAGAGGTGTGCACTATCATCAGCCACTGAGATACACCTTTTAAGAGTTCCTTCACTCATCTCTCCACTTTGAACGTCCACTGTGAATGGGGGCTTTGCAGTAAAAGACAGTGGCTGGGATAGGCTTTGGGGATCATACATATCTGGGCTCAAGCCTCAGACCTGCCTTTTGCTGGCTGCGTGACCCTGAGCAAGGGAGTGGAGTTCTCTGAGCCTTCCTGTTCTATTTGTAAAGTGAAGACAGAGCTCTAGCATGAGTAGAGGTGAACTCTGATCTTGGCACCAGGCACCGTCAACCCCTTCTTCAGATGCAATGGTGACTATGATTTCTGAGGGCGTCTCCATCCTAGGACACAAGCATCAGGATGTTCTGCAAGGTTTCCAGGAAAGAAGGCTTCAGAACTATTCTGAGTAGAGAGGGAGCTGGGGGCTTTCAAAGTCAGGCTGCAGAAGCCCTTCCTGGGTACACGCTCCTCTCTTCCATTTCCAAATAGAAGTGAGGCTCATGCAGAGTTGTTGCATGACAAATAGAAGTGAGGCTCATACAGAGGAAGGGGGTCTATGTAGAGTTGTCATGTCTGCTCAGACAAAGCTAGATGGAGCTTCCTGCCTTCACTCCCTACTTGAGAACTCCCCTTGAGCCTCACAATCACAGGAACACACAGAGCACAGGGAGGAATCAGTGAAGGATTTAGTATCCAGCAGCCACGCTCCCAATGTAGACAGTTAGTTCTGGAAGCTTCTGGCTGGGGTACTCTACTGCCCGTAGTTCTTGAGTCATGTTGGAGTCAGAGCTAGAGGGGACAGAGATGTCCTCCCAGACACCTGCGCCACAGCCACTGCCCCCTACTGTCCACATGGCCCTGAGAAGCTCTATCCCACCCATTTCTGCTTTCCATTCCTCTGAGAAGCTGGTGGCTCATGGGCTCATGGGTGGCCAGCCTTTCCTGGCCTCTGGATACCTCACAGTACAGGCTAGAAACCTCACATGCCACCCAATCCACAGGTTCATTAATGGTGGCTTCATCCCCTCTCTCCGGCCACAGCCTGGGGACCTGGAGGAGTTTGGGGATCAGTGATTATAATTTCTGGCAGAGTCCAAATAGTAAATACAATATGGGCTGCGAAGCTCATATACTCTACCAGCCGGCCCTGCCAGGCGTGGCTCAGAGCCCCATAGAGGCCATGCAAATGAGTGGACATAGTCATGTGCCAATAAAACTTTATTTACAAAAACCAGATCGTAAACCCGATCTGCCACTTCCCAGTTCCCTGTTCTTCTAGGTCTTGTTAGGCAGAGTCTGGTACCTCCTCTGGGGCTGGGCTGAGGAGACTGTTCTGGGGCAAAGAGGGTCTTTTCCAGCTTTAGCATGAAAGTTCTGATCCAGGGAGACTGGATTCAGAGCAGGCAACAGGGCTATCCTGTCTGGGGTTCAGGGTCCCTGGCTCCCTCCTAGGACAGCTTTGTGCTGTGCCATCTGGTTGTCCACTCTGTAAAGGGGAGGGAGGGAAGGACTGCCGTTTATTGTAGCGTGAACTGTGCCAGGTACTCGCAATGGGGCTTGGTGAACATTTTCTTCATTAAACAGCCCTGTGTTGTGGGACCAGAGTTCTTCCCGGGGCTGGGGGAGGTGAAGAGTGGACAGTCCTGCCTCAGGTCCCTCCAGAGCCGTCATCCTTACAGAGCTGGGAATCTCACCCTTGTCACTTCTGTGACCATCCCAGAACATGTCACTCAGAGGAACCTGAGCAAGCACTGGGATCAACAAGTATGATGTCAGATGGATGGACAGATGGATGGACAGATGGATATGTGAGTGAAAGATTGATGGATGGATAGATGGAGAGATAGACGGATGGGTGGATGGAAGGGTGGATGGACAGATGGATGGATGGATGGATGGAGAGATGATGGATGGATGGATAGATGGGTGGGTGGGTGGATGGATGGCTGGATGGATGGAAGGGTGGATGGACAGATGGATGGATGGATGGATGGATGGATGGATGGATGGATGGATGGACAGATGGATGGATGGATGGATGGATGGAGGATGGGAGAGTGGATGGACAGATGGATGGATGGATGGACGTGGATGGATAGATGGACGGGTGGATGGATGGATGGATGGATGGATGGATGGATGGGGTGGATGGACAGATGGATGGATGGATGGACGGGTGGGTGGGTGGATGGACGGGTGGATGGGTTGGTGGAGGGGTGGGTTGGTGGAGGAGTGGGTGGGTGGGTTGGTGGAGGGGTGGGTGGGTGGGTGGATGGAGGGGTTGGTGGAGGGGTAGGGGTATGGGTGGATGGATGGATGGGAAACTCTCCCACATTCACACAAACACAGGCTTGTTCTGAGCCATGACTCATTCCCACCAACATATCCTTCAGGTGAGCTAATGGGAAACGGTTTTATGGCTCTGACATCCATTATGTCAAACTTGCCTTCCGGTGCTGGGAAGGCAATATGACATCATATTTAAAATGTACTCTCTGACATCAGGTGGCTTCCATGAGTCCCTAGGAAAGCTTTTCCTGGGTTGTGTGAGACAGATAATCCCCACATGTTTCCGAACCCCACAAGAGATCATAACAGTAATTGTCTCACGGGGCTTCTGTGAGTGACGGGTGCCGTGCGTGTAAGGTACGTGGTGTGTGCTGAGTAAATGCCCTCTTAAGTGTCATCACACTAGGCTGAGCAGAGGGCAGGTGGGGCTGTGGGGTGGCCGCAGTGAGCGGCACACTGTGTGGCTCTGCATAGAACACCAGGATCAGGCAGGGTCAGGAATCAAAGCGACTTAGTAGCCACCATGTCACCCAGCCAGGACCACAATGATGGTGCACAACAAACAAACCCTTGTGGCTTCTCCAGCTCACCTGTGTCTGACGAGGCTGAACTCTGATCCTCCCTGAGGCTAGCGCAGGCTTGGGAGGCAGCAGTGGCCTCAGAGGAGCCCTGTCGGCCAGGTTCACCCACACAAGGGCTCTAAGAGGCCTAAGCCAGGACACGTGTATTGTCACTCCTACTTCCCCTAATAGGCAGTGACAGTCACGGGGGCCAAGACTGTGAAGACCGCCTGCCCCCCTCCAGTGAAAGCAAAATGAGTTCTCAGGGCCAAGGCTACCAACATGGGAGGAGGGGCCGGAAACACATGTATCCCACAAGCCTGCAGCAGCCAGGCTGGGGAAGAGCCTGTTCCCTACTCATCAGCTTCTCACCTTCACCCTGCCCCCTTGTCGGGAAGACACAGACCAGGCATGCTTTTCATCCCTGGGGCCAAAGACCCAACTCCTGCATCACCCCGATCCCCACCTTCCAAACATCTGGACCTGCTCCGGGGAGCCATTAATCTATGGCAATTTCTTCCCTCACTTGATTTGTTTATTTAAGGAAAACAAGTCTCTCCTAATTAGAAGCACCGTGGAGATGCTCAGCTCATCTGAGCTGCCTGCTTTCAGACCTTCTGCCTGGATGCATACCTGTGCTCCCAGCCTCTGTGGGTGCGTGCGGCGACGGTCTTACATGGAGGCTTCTGGTAAGACAGACTTGGGCATGTGGGTGATGAGGGAGGCTGGGAATGTGCTCTGGAGTGCCTGGGACACACGCACCATCCCGGCAGGCTTAGAGCTGGTACAGGTGAACTGGCCCTCACAGCGTGCCCAGCATGAAGCACACCACAGGGGTACCATAGCTCAGGCTGGTCATATTCATCCTGTGCTGCCCAAGTTTGCACCTCCACAGTCACACAGACACACAGACACACACACAGACAGACAGACAGACAGACAGACAGACAGACAGACAAACACCTGGTCATGCAGAAGTCTCATGGTCACACACAGGCACACGCTACGATAACAAGCAAGCTGTCGTAAGCTGACAGCCCCAGTACATACATCCAGCATCTCACTAATCCACACTCACGAGATGTGTGTGAAAGTTAGACACTCTAGAGCACACAGGCACACTCAAATGGACACCAAAAATCACCCATACTAGGGGATACACACACACACACACACACACACACTACAACTAAGTGTGCAATGTTCCGAGCGTGCACACACTCACATGTGTGTCTGTGTACACACAGTGTGCATGGCAAGACAGAGGCATACACCCATAGAAACATACATATGTACAGAGACTTGGCACTCACAAGCGTCGGAAATCACGTGTAGAGACTTGCAGACACCTGAATGCCGGCATGCACACACGTCTAGAGAGGGATGAGCCAGTGTGTCAGGCTGTGCCTCTCAACCTGCGTACACAGACCTGAAATGTGCTGAAAGCACACAGACACGACTGTCCCTGATGGCGCAGCACAAGCCCACCTCACATCCCTGCGTGCATAGGCACTCACACACACACGCACGTTCACGGGTAGCTGTTCTCTCAGACACACATACAGTTTGCATTGCACATTCATAAACCCATGGGCACACACTCATTAGATGTCACGTCCACCTTGGCTGTTCTGATACGTGTATACATACATGGTTGGTACAGTCATGACTGCACATGCACTTGGCTGCAGAGATCGCACACGCAATGCCCCCTGCACCCTAGTCATTTATTAGTGTTCTGAAAGTCAACCCTGCAGACTCTACCAGCGCGTGGTGTCTCCATCCCTAAGCTACACAGTGGCTGGGACGACCTCTGCTCTCGGCAAGAACCCAGAGCAAGCTTCACAACCAGTCAGAAAGACACTGTCCACTGCCCGCTCCCTGCAGTCTCTGACTATGCCCCACCCCTACCCTACCACAGACCCAGAAAACACTCTTCTCCCCAGCATTGGTTGTTCTTCCTCCACCGGGGAACAGCAGCCTCGCATGCCCAGCCCTGAGGCAGACTGGATGCCTGACCCGGAACAGACAGAATGTCCCTGCTCTGGGTCCCTAGACAGCTGCAAAGTTGAAGCCATGGAGACAGCTTACCTCCATCTCCTGTTGTCATGACAACGCGGCAGCTGGGTGCATCCAGCCCTCCCAGACTGCCCTGGGCTCCCCACTGGGAGCAGCTGGTCCAGCAACGGTTTTAAAAGGAAGCAGGGAGGAGGCGGGACTGCAGGTACCCTACTACTGGAGAGACTAAGATCCTGGCCCCAGCTGAGGATCCTCAGGTTCAGGGAAAGCCTCCCTTGGGAAAAGGTTCCCAGGATCCATGCACAAGACCTCCCCATGGGCATCCCCATTGCTCCGGTACTCTGCCAGACTGTGAGGAGTGCTCCCACAGCATCTCAGGGAGTGCTCACAGCACTGTTCCAAAGTAGGAACTATGAACTCTTACTTTACCGTGGGGGAGTAGCCAGGGGCCACTCAGATCTACTTTAAGACCCGAGTTCCTAAACACTAAGGTGTAACACACACACACACACACACTCCAAGACTTTGAAAATCCCATCTGCCACATCGCTCAGGGCCACACAGTGGCCTGAATGGGGATCTCTGAGGATACATGCTATCTCTTCATTCTTAGAGAAGTGGCCACTGTAGCCCAGAGAGGGTTAGAGGTTTGATACGGGTTACACAAGCAAGTCAAAGGCCAGTTTGAAGCCACTTCCTGAACCAGAGCTGCTTTCCCCCCAGGATATCCATCACAGACCTTTGACACCCTGGAGGAGTGTGCATGTTTGGGCAGCCTGGGAAAGAGGCTTCTGGTCTCAGATCAGACTCCTAAGCCTAGACAGGAAATCTTTCAAATCTCACCCAACAGCTCAAGAGCTCAAGAACCCCCAGCAAGGCTGTTCCCCAAAGACAGATACCCAGCTCCAGTAGGATTCCTGGCTGATCCACGGCCAAGGGATCACTTCCAAACACCGCTCTAGGCCAGGCCAGAAGAGAGAGCGTTCACTGTGTCTCTAGGGGACATCAAGAATACCAAAGACCAACCAGCATGCTCCTGACCCCAGCCCCAGTCAGGAATGGAAGACAGTGATGTCCTCCATGTGGACACAGGGTGGCCTCTTGGAAGTGTGCATTCACTAGGGAGAAAGGTGTTATGGCCACACTCGGTGGTACTGTAGGTTGGGATAGCCTCAGGGATTCGCGTGGGCAGCCACGGGTCAGTGGGTCACCAGCAGCCCGGGCCCCCTTAGCCCCCTTCCCTGCAAGGCTTGCTCCTCTCATTGAAGAGTGCAGGCAGCTCTCTCTGATTTTTTTTTTTAAGCTTTCTTTTTCTCCCTAAAGGGACAGACCCTCTGCCTCTCAAGGAGTGGGGTGTGCCCCTTGAGGGGGCTTGGAAAGGAGCCGAGGGTCTCATGGAAGGGCACTTGGGCCTGCTGGCATTTGGACGGGGGCAAGTGTCTCTCTCCCACCACAAGTCCCTCGGGACCCACAGAGGCCCGTCTGCAAAGTAGGCTTCGCAGAGCCCACACTGCGTGTCCCTGGCTGCTGCTTGGTTCCCCAGTGCGGGCACCACCCCAAGGCCGGCTTGGCTCACAGGCACTACTCGCCCCTTCTCCCCAGACTGAAAGCTGGCCGGGCAGCGGAGTGTGATCCAAGGCCCCCTGCTGCTCCGGCAGCCCCAGGGGTATCCCCACACTCGTCCGTGGCTAGAGGAAAGTTTGTCATCTCCCCGGAGCCTCCTGTCACCTCTCTGCAGCTCGGGGCTCGCTAGGGACCCGTGGCCGCTGCTTACCTGAGGATGCGCCGAGCTCTCCGTGCCCGGTAGGGCGCAGCGCGGAGCAGGAAGCCCGGAGCGCGGAGCCAGGGCTGGGGCTGAGCGAGGCTGAGGCCGGGAGATGAGCTGGGGCTGCGCGGGCGCCCGCACTCCCGGCCCTGCTGGAGCAGTCTGCAGCCTGAGCTCCCGCGCCCGCCGCCTCCCCGCAGCCCGGCCCGGCCGCCCGCGCTTAACTCCTTGCGTTCCGGCCTCCCGCCGCGCCCGCCGCAGGCCTGGGATCCTGGCTGTGCAGTGCGCTGAGCTCCACTCCTGGGCTGCGGCTAAATGCGCTGAGACCGGGCGAAGGGCCGGCGCCTGGCGTGAGCGTGGTGCGCGCTGGCCGCCGCTGCAAGTCTTGGCCCTGAGCCCGCCCGACAGGCAGCTCAAAGAAATCCAACAAAGGACAGTTTTGTTGATGGGTGTTCAGCGTGTTGTTTTAACAGGCCCTGAGTTTTGCCTGTGTGGCTTCTGGGCTGTCACACTCCCTCTCTGAGCTTGTTGGATTTCTGGCTGTGTGACCCCTGGATGACTCCCGTTGAGGTTCTCTGGGGGGTCTCAGAAGCATCAGACAAGAGTGGAACACAGGGGCTCCTGGTTTGCAGATCTAACTTGGCTCCAGGTTAGGTCCAAGGGCAACTGGAAAAAAATCTAGGCGTAAATATTTTTATTTTATGTATTTACAACCCCCCATCCCCTCGCACCAAAACAGGGCTTCTCTATGTAGGTCTGGCTGTCCTGGAACTCATGATGTAGAATAGGCTGGCTTTGAACTCCTAAAGGTCCCCTCTGCCCCTCAAGTGCTGGGATTAAAGGTGTGAGCCTCTACATCTGGCTTAGGTGTAAATGTTTTTTTTTTTTTTTAAATGAAGTGTGTGTGTGTGTGCGCGCTCGTGCACGTGCACCTGCGCCTACCTGTTGGGGTGAGCCCACATGTATGAACTTGTGTGACACTGTACCTGTGTGAGGTCAGAGAACAACCCCAGGTGTCAGTCCTTAGCTTCTGCCTTTCTTTTTTTTTTTTTTTTTTTTTTTTTTTTTTTTTGAGCTGGGGACCGAACCCAGGGCCTTGGGCTTCCTAGGCAAGCGCTCTACCACTGAGCTAAATCCCCAGCCCAGCTTCTGCCTTTCTTGAGATGGTCTCTTGTCCACTTCTGTGTTTGCAGATGGTCCTGGATTCTCCCACCCTCCCCCTCCCATCTCTTAGCAGACCCACTGGGGTTACAGGGTGAGCTATTGTTTATGTGGCTACTGGGGATTTGAACTCAGGCCCTCGAGCTTGCACAGCAAGTATCTGCTGAGCCACTAACCCAGCTCCAGATCTCGGTTTTGTGTTTTTGAACGCCAACAGTTGAACTAAACAGAACTGGGTTCAAGTGCCCCCCTGCTTAGCTGTGTTCTGGCTGTATGTATGACTCTGACCAAGTTGCCTCGGTTTCCCCACCTGGTCTGGCGAGTGAGTCTGAGCCTGGTAGGGAGATGTGTGTAAAGATACAGACTTACATTCGTACCACGAGTGTGAAACCTCACGGCCTCCCCCAACCGTTTCTTCATCAGTGTTGCTTGGAATACAAATCTCCTGCCCTTTCTGCATTTGTCGTTTGCTAATTCTTACCTTGTAGCTGCTTTGACCAAACAGCCGGCAAAAAGCAGCTGAGGTTGAGGCTCCTTTGGCTGCTGGGTTGACCCTGAGTCCTTCGGGGAGGGTGAGCACTGTGAGAGCCACCGTCGGGAAGCAGAGGCAAATGAGGTGCTCCCTCACTTGCCTTCTCATTTCTTCTGTCTGGGACTCTAGCCCGTGGGACCAACCACATTCAGGGTACGTTCCCCTTCTCTCGGTGTGCTGGCTAGTTTTCTTGTCAACTTGACATGCGCTAGAGTCGTCGTCAGAGAAGAAGGAGCCTCAGTTGAGAAAACACCTCCATGAGACCCAGCTGTGAGCAAGTCTGTAGAGCATTTTCTTAATTAGTGATTCATTTGGGAGAGCCCCACCCATTGTGGGTGGAGCCAGTCCATTGTGGGTGGGGCCAGCTCGTTGTGCGCGGGGCCACCTTGGCTGGTGGTCCTGGGTTCTATAAGAAACCAGGCTGAGCAAGCCACGGGGAGCAAGCCAGTAAGCAGCACCCCTCTATGGCGTCTGCTTCAGTTCCTACTTCTAGGTTCTTGCCTTGCTTGAGCTCCTGTCCTGGCTTCCTCCAATGCGTGGGATGTGGAAGTGTGAGCCCTTTCCTCCCCAACTTGCTTTTGGTCCTAGTGTTTGATCACAGCAGTTGTAACCCCCTAGACACTCAGTTAAAAGTCTCTGCAGTTCCCTCATAGCCAGGCGTGCATCCGAGGTGACTCCTGATCCTGCTACACAGACAATGAAGATGAACCATCACCGAGTCCCAACCCCAGAGCCAGCTGAGCACCTTGGGCTGAGTCGCTTACCCTCTCTGGCCCCAATTGCTCCATCAGCAAACAGCAGGGACAAGGCGAGGGACTGCTTAAGGCTAATAGGCTATTGGGTCTCCTTAATCCATTCTTGTTTTCCGTGTGTGTGTGTGTGTGTGTGTGTGTGTGTGTGTGTGTGTGTGTGTGTGTGTGTGTGTGCAGCCAGGACTCCCACAAGACTGGCTGTGCAGAGTGAGCAGGGGCTGTGGGATTTGCAGACCACAGACTCATCAGTGTGGGAAGGAAGGAACAGAGCCCAGTTCTCTGAACCCTTCTGCTGAGAGCTGGCTGTGCTCTGGGTCTGTCCCTGCTGTGACCTGGGCATGGGGCTTCTGGCCAAAGTCAGTAAAGAGACCCAAGCAACTCCTCGCCTTTGAAAGGGATCAGAAAGATCAAATGGTGATGTCAGAGTTTCTCAGTAGAAGATCAGACCACACCTCTGGGCTACGTTCACAGAAGGAGACGTAGCCCATGCGTCTCTGTCATTCGAGGCACAGCCTCTAAAAATAGAATTTGCTCTAATTTTGGGAGTAACTAAGGCAAAAGGAAAGAATGTGCAAGACTGGAGAAGGCCATGTCCAGAAGTGAGCAACTCCCTTTGATGGCTTTGTTCTCATGGAGGGAGGGCACTGGCCTTCAGACTATCCTGGTGACCCAGGACTGTGGGGTCAGCTACACTCAGGATGAAGCTTGAGCCCTGGCCCTACCACCTGACAGCTGGGTAGCCTTGGGGAAATTAATTAACCTCTCTGGGCTTCAGTGTTCTAAAAATAGTGGTAATGGTTCCCGGTGCAGAAGGGTTGCGGGCAGACTGAGTGGCATCTGTGAGCAGCTTGCCACATTGCTGACTGTGCATGCATTAGGCACAGGAGCTGTGACCCACGATTGGAACGATGTCGTTGGCTGCTGATGGCCCAGGGGAGTGAGAGAACTGCCATTCCTGAGGCTGGGATGGGAGGAGCCAGAGTTGAAGGCTAGCCTGGGCAGCATACTAAGTTCAAACAGGGAGTTCATCCTAGAGGCAAGGGGACACACCTGTTAGGGGTGTTTACAGAGCTTCGGTTTATTCCTGTTCTAAGGATTAGAACTTGGGTTCCTGGGGTTCCATGTCTTATCCACTGGCCCATCTCCTATACCCTTTAAAAAATTTTTTTTTGTTGTTCCAAGGTCTTACTTGTAGCCCAGGCTAACCCTGAACTTGCCATCCTCCTGCCTCAGTTTCCCCAGTTCTAGAATTCACTACACCTGGCCTTGCCTTTAGGCATTTTAATGTGCCTAAGGTTCATTTATCATGAAAGAGTCTCTGAAGCACACACAGACACACACAGACACACACAGACACACACACACACATATATATACACATATATGTGTGTTATGTATATAGTATATAGTATTATATATATATATATATATATATATATTAGCTATCCCAGGCTGAATTCGTTAGTTGAGGGTGACCCTGAAGTTCTGATCCCCCTGCCTCCACCTCGAGTTCTAAATTACAAGAACGCACCAGTTTATGTGGTAGTGGTGATCAATTCAGATCAATCCGGGACCTCGTCCCTGCTAGGCAAGTACAGCATCCGTTGAGCCACATCCTACTCCCAAAGCCATCCTTTCTGTTGTAGTTTTTCTGAAAAGCATCGTCACCTCTGACACAATGGTGTGAATTAGATGTGCCTCCCGTGTTTGCATACCTGGTTCCCAGCTGGCCTGCAGGTAAAGCACGGCTAGAGGAAATGGGCCCCGGAGGGTCTTGGGCTCTACCTCCTGTCTGGTCTTCCTGCTTCCTGACTCTCCATACAATGTAACCTCTTCCTGCGGGCAAGCCTTTCCCACAGGAATGAACTATTATATGTCTCTAACCTGTGAGTTCAAATAAAGCCTTCCTTCCCCAAGCTGCTCCTTGGATATTCAGACACAGCGATGAGAAAAATAATAAACTTAGCATACAGGGTTATGTTTTAATGCATGGATGCTGTGGGATATACTGTAGATACACAGCACTGCCTTCCTCTGGTGGAATAGTATACAGCAGAGACTAATGAGCGGTGGCTCTCAGGAGCATACAGATGATGAACGTCACATATACAATCTTTTAAAAAAGGAGGCTGACCCACTGCCACTCCCACAGCTACTGCTACTTCTGTATGGAGTTCAGAAGCTCTCGAACTGAGGCAGGGGTCGTACTTTGAGTTCGAGGCTGTGAGATGCTGGGAGGTAAAGCAAGGAATTCTGTGGCTTTGGCCTGAGGACTGACTGACTTTGAGGCTGTGTTCCTTGACCCAGACCCGCATTCCTAGTGATGTCACTAAAACTTTTTTTTTTTTTTTTAAACATGTAAAGCATTTGCAGGTTCCAGTGTAACCTTTTTTGGTTGCACAAGCCTCGTCACCACCCCGGATGGGCTGACTGATAGAGAGGGTGCCCAAGGGCTAAATGACCTCCCTCTCCCGGTTCTGGCTGTGAATCACCCACCTCAGGCAGGCTTGTTTAAAGCTACCAGAGAGAGGAATAGTGTTCGGGGAGCCGGGGCAGGTGGGGACGAGGGAGGGCCAGGACTGGGACATGTGATCCAGAGAGACAGGCTGGCCGCCCAAATTATCTGATTTGGCAGATTCCCGGGATCAAATGACCCAGATAATGGCACTGGCCACCGTGACACCACATACTGTAGCCAGAGTATCTGTAAGGGAGGCCTTTTGGCTGGGGCCACCCTGTGGGTAGAAGGGCCTAGGGTCTGATTTCCTCAGGAGGATCATGGGAGTCTGTGAGAGCACAGAATAGCTGGGTGGGCTTGGCCTAGAGCTCTGCCAGCCCTAACCTGCCTGCCTCTCACTGGAACTTTATGCCCTGGCAAGGGGCACTGCTGGGGCACCACTCAGAACCATCTCATTTAATCCAATCTAATTCCACAGCCCCAGGAAAGGCAAGGGAGGAAACTGAGGCCCAGAATGCTCAAAGGAGTTGTCCTCAGCAGGTTGTTGGTTTTGAACTGGTTTTCACACACCTGTACCCTCTGTCCCCAAGAAGGGACTTTCCCCAGTTTCTACCCAGGCACCTCTGTCATCAGGCCCCACCGTGAGACTGACTCAAGTAGCCTGCGCTGTTTGTGGAGGCTGAAGGGGGAAGAAGCCAGAGGGAGCAGAGAGGAGCTTCAGACTGTCAGTTAGGTCAGGCATCTGGGAGTGGATAGGAAGGGTGCAGGAAGGAAAGAAGGAATGAGGGGAGGGGAAGGAGAAAGAAGGGAAGGAGGGGAGGGAGGGGGAAGGGAAAAGGATGGCAGGAAAAATGAAAGAGGGAGATAGTGGGGGGGCTTTGAGGAGGATCCCTGTACCAAAGGAGCCACAGGGCAGACCGCCCAGTGGGTAGAGCCTTGGGTCAGGGGGACAGGTCCACAATAGCATTCTCCTGCATCACCAGTATCCAGAGGGTAGGAGAGGGTATGCAGAGCATCTCCTGAACACTCGCTGTACTTATTCTGTGTGGTTGTTTTCTTCACTGGTCCCTAAACCGCATCAAGGAGGGGTATCTGGTCCCCAAAGCAAGTCTGGCTTGTAGCAGATGCTGCTGGCCCACCTGCCTCTGTTGCCTGACATCCATCTCCTGTCGGTGTCTGTCCATCCTAGATGGAGTATTTAATGATACAAACCGGGCCTCAGATGTCGGACCCAGGTTCACGTTTTAGATTCAGTCACCGTACGGCTCTAGGAAAAAGTCATCTTGTACTCTGGGCTCAGTTTACCCATGAAGAAAGGGGAACACAACTGCTTTAAATGAGCTCGGCAGTAATGACCAGTGAGAAGCACCCACACACCGTTTAAGAGAACGGCAGCCTCGGAGACTCTACCCTGCTACAGCCTGCCCTAGAACGTAGCTACCTTCACTGTTCTTCACAGATAATGTCCTCTAGGGGGTTTCCAGACTGTTAGGGACCCTAGCTGCAGGAATATCTGTGCGGCCACGCGGCCTTCAGATCTGTTGATTTAATTGCACCTTGTAAATAGAGATGCCGGAGGCTCCGAGGGTAAAGTGACTTCTCCGAAACCGTAGAGCGTGAAGGTGTCAGGCCTGGGACTTCCTGATTATTCATGGGGATTTCCCACAGGGGCTTGCGGCTGGTGGGCCAGGCTAATGGGTCAACCCCAGAGACACCTTTCTCTCCAGAGAGACACTGGGCCGACCTTCGGGCATCTTCCAATTTGGATGCACCCGTCTCTCAGGAGGAAAGAGAACTGTGGGCCCTTAGGTTGCAGGGTTTTCACCTTGGACTCGACAGCAGTCCGAATGGCTGGTTACAGGATGGCTGCTGTCCCTCCTGTCCTCACTGGTCAGCCCTTCTCTGTGTGACTACACTTGGGAACCATCGTAGGCATAGATTTTTTTTTTTTTGCAACCTACTTTTAATAAGGGTTCAACCTCTCCTCTAGCCCACCACCCAGCAGAGATAGTGGAAGAGAAAAGTTATTAGGATAAGGCAGAAGTGGACCTGTTCAGCAACGGTTCTTTGGGGGTGAGCTCGATCTTCTTGGCAGCAGTTCAGTCCCATAGCAAACACCAAATATGACTCAGCAGCTGCTGACCGGTCCTCTAGTCAGGCACCAGGCACGAACCAGCAGCTATGGTCCGGTCCTTTCTGCAGGCAGACACCAGGCAGCTGTAGTTCAATCTTTTTTTTTTTTTTTTTTTTAAAGATTTATTTATTTATTTTATGTACATACAGCATTCTGCCTGCATATGTGATTGCAGGCCAGAAGAGGGCACCAGATCTCATCACAGATGGTTGTGAGCCACCATGTGGTTGCTGGGAATTGAACTCATGACCTTTGGAAGAGCAGTCAGTGCTCTTAACCACTGAGCCATCTCTCCAGCCCCAGCTGTAGTTCAATCTTGAAGAAACCAGCAGGCTTGCCAACCAGCCTAAGGTGAGGCCTCAGAGGCAGCAAGCTCTTGGGCAAGCCCCTCTCAACGGCAGCACTACCACAAGTTGAGCTCAGCAACATTATGTAAGGTGAACCAGTACATGTGCATCGTGAGCGAAGAATAGCGAGACAGAGCAAACCAAGGCTCAGCGCTCGTCTCCCACTGTCTGGGGGTCACATTTATACATCTGCATCAGGGGTCCTTTCACGTGTTTGTTATAGCCAAACATCATTTCACCCATGTCTGCTTCAGGAAAACCGTCTTTCATGTGCCCACTTTAGCAAGGCATCCTTTCACCTGTGTGACCCAGCAACCCATCATTTGACATAACCGACTTCCAAAGGAACCAGAAGTTTCCACTTCAAACCACTGCTGGTAAGTAGAGGCAATATTTTCTTGGCTCTGGTCCCATGGAAGTCTTACGTCTCACTCACCAGGAGCCATCATGTCTGCTTGGCCTTGCAACGTTACCACTGCCTGCCAAGGCACATGTCCCCACCCCACTTTCCAGATGGGGAAACCGAGGCTCAGGAAAAGTCGTTTTGCTCACGTCAGTCACAGGGCTGGAAGTTGAAGCCAGCCAGGGCCCAGCTGCAGGCGGGAGCCAGAGAGGGAGTACACGCTCTACCAGAGATGGAGATGGCTCTCATCCTTGAAGAAAAATGGGGCCACATCTTGTCCCTGCAGAAGCTCTCCCAGAGACCGTTTGGTACCCACAGCTGAGAGCCCGGAAGCTTCCCTGGTATCCAGAGACTTCCGTGCCCAGCTTCAAGTCTCCTTCCCACTCTGCATCTACCAGGTCCCTCTCTTGAAGTCTCCATTTGCACCACAGCAGTTACCACTTGACCTGTGCCTATGCCAGGAACGCTCATGTTCTCGCCTTCCTCGACCTTCTTACCCAGCATGCAACTGCTTGCCTTCCACAGATGTTGCTTTGGGGTTTGCAATCCCATCTTCCCACTAACATGGGGGATCTGAGGAAACCAGTGTGTCCAGTGCAGCTTTCCCTGCTACGGAGCTCAACAGCCATCCCATCAGCTCAACACGAAGTTACCATTGGGTGAACACCAGGGCCCCAGCCCTGAGTGCACAGCCATTCCTGTGAGCCCTGTTGTGCCAGCTTTAGAACCCTCAGCCCTTGTCACACTGTGAGTCCAGGACGTGTTTAGCCAGTTGGGGGAACTCCCTTGATGGGAAGCAGGTATATTCCCAGGGATGCTGGACTTAGGAGGTCCCAAGAGGCCTGTGATGGTCCCCCACTGTCTGTAGTTGGATCAAAAGAGCCGATTGGTGGGTGTCTGGTAGGCTTAAGTTCGGGGTAGATTTCAGTGACTTACAGCCATAGAGTTCTCTGGTGGCCAAAGCCCTTCTCCAATCACAGCACATCACAGTGTCATCTACAAATGTTTACCGAGCCCCCAGCATGGACCAGGTTCTCTGCTGATTGACAAGGTCATCACTGGGAGCTGTCCTTATGGCCCTTTGCCAGTATGGAGTCTTTGGACTGGGGCTGGGCTGCCAGGTACAGTAGCCACTAGGCACACGTGGCTATTTAAAATAAAATCAAGTGGCATTTAAAACCCGGAGCAAGAGAACAAATCATTCAATTAGAAATTAAGATTCTTGAAAAAGATGTGCACACAAGCAATTTCTTCACACAATTTGTTCAGGCAGAATTAGTCAGCACAGGGTGAAAGTAAACACCAGAGTACAGCCTCCCCCCACCCCCATGCACATACAGGCACACACACATGCTCACACACACAGGTACACATAGACACACAGACACAGCCTCAGGTGTGCACACACATATAGACATAAAAGCAAGCGCACACATACATGCTCACACACATACACACACAAGGGTGTATACATACATATACACACATGCTCACATACACAGGTACACACAGACACAAGCATATGCATGCACACACACATGCTCACACACTTATACACACACAAGCATGTACAAACACACACAAGCATGTACATACACACATGCTCACACACATACACAAGGGTGTATACACACACACATGCTCACACACATATGCACATAAAGGTGTACACACACACACACACACACACAAAATGGTGTCACTGAAAGCAAAAGTGGAGTGTTGGAAGGGGGGAGCCTCAGAGCTAACGTGAAATGATGCAGCCATTATGAAGCTGCATCCAGCAACCAGAGCTCTGTGGATAGAATCCAGAAAATTAAATCAGCCTCTTGTAGGGACATTTGGGCTTCCACAGCTGTCACAGCATTGGTGAGGAGAGCCAAGGTGTGGACTCAACCAAAGTGACCATCAGCGGGGGAGTGCGTACAGAAAGCAGGAGAGGCACATGCAGTGGAATATTATTCAGCTGTGAAAAAGAGGGGAATCCTGTGGTCTGCCCTGAGGTGGATGATCCTGGAGGACATTGCATGAGGGGAGCCCGGCACAGGAGGTCCAAGCCACATATGTTCACAAAGGAACGGAATCACTACAATGATGGCTTGTGGGTGCAGAGAGCCAGCTGACAGGCAGGGCTGGGGAGTGGGACATGGGAGTGGTCGAGGGGAAGACAGACTCGTCTTTATGTCTTTATGGGGAGTGCCTGAGTTGATTTCCATGTGGTGCCTGCGGTTAATGATAACACGCCACTGTGCACTCAGAGCTTAAGGTTTGCTGAGAGGCCTCCTTCCTTCCCTCTCTCTTCTCTCTTCCTCTCCCCCTCCCTCTCCCCTCCTCCCCCTCCCTCCTTCTGTGTTAGGCAAATGTCTGCCCTTCGATGCTTATGTGTGAACATGTGAACATGTGCACATGTATGTGTGTGTGTGTGTGTGTGTGTGAGAGAGAGAGAGAGAGAGAGAGAGAGAGAGAGAGAGAGAGAGAGAGAGGAAGGAGGAGGAGGAGGGGAGGGAGGGAGGGAGGGAGGGAGGTGCTAGAGGTTGACACCAGGCTTCTTCTTTATTCCCTGTCCATGTTATCTTTTTTGAGACAGAGCCTCTCACTGAACCTGGGCTCAGGATTCTGCTAGGCTGATTGGCCAGAGGGACAGCGCCAAGGAGTCTCTTGTTTCTGCCTTTTAACGGCTGTGATTATAAGTGTGTGCCACTATGACTGGCTTGCTTGCTTGCTTTCTGTCTGTCTGTCTGTCTGTCTTTCTTTCTTTCTTTCTTTCTTTCTTTCTTTCTTTCTTTCTTTCTTTCTTCATATTTTTCGGGGATATAAATTCTGGCCCCCATTGTGTTTTGTGACCCTTTACCCCCTGAGTCATCTCCCGAGCCCCTGTGTTAGGCCAGGCTGGCTGCCATTGAGCCACCTGCTCACTGTCCCAGCTGGCCTTGGTGTTGTGACTGTGTCACACCACCTTCTTAGCTAGACATGGAATCCCAGATCTTGTGAGCACTGAGCAAGCCTCACCTCACCTCAGCCCACACCACAGAAACTGAGGACACTGATACGGAGCTGCCGTTCCAGGATTTGGGGACTACCCGTGTGGTTGCTGGGATTTGAGCTCCAGTCTTCAGAGGAGTAATGAACACTTGCAGCTGCTGCACTCTCTAGTCCCAGGGTGCACACTTTAAATTTACACAATTCTAATAGGCAACAATACCACAAAAACACTGGCGGGAAGACAGGCACATTGCTTTAAAACATCAGGATATCTGTTCCTTACTGGTTCTTGCTTTTTCCAGGGGAAACTTAGCTGGAAATCACTTTAAAGCCAGTTAAAGCCCACGTCGAACCTGGACCCTGTACATGTATGTACTGTATGCGTGTATATGTAAAAATAAAAATAGTCACAGCACAATTTGTGCACCCCTTCCTGTGCCTTGTTTATTCCAAAGGCTTGGCAGGACGCCCGGTGGCAACTTCTTAGCTTGAGCCTCCACGAAATAAAGCATCATCATCAAGATATGACACATTTGAGATTTTCTGCAAAAAGATCGTCTTCCTACATGGGCTGGGGGGGGGGGACTCAGGATCCCTGGGGCTCACTGGCAGCCAAGTTGGCCAAACTTGTAGCCCCAGGTCCCAGTGAAAGATCCTTCTCAGAAACAAAAATGGTGATAGAGCCCAAAGGGCCAGCATTGAGCTTGACTTCTGACCTACACACACACACACACAGACATACACAGAGACAGAGAGACAGACAGATATACACAGACACACAGACATATAAAGAGAGACAGAGAGATAGACAGACACACAGACACACACAGACACACACAGACACACAGACATACAGATACATACACAGACACATAGAGGCACACACAGACAGACACAACACACATACAACACACACACACACACACACACACACACACAGTCTCACACCATGTGTCAACTAATTGGAGCCTCAACCATAACCAGGAAAAGGTACCCGTCCCCACATTTAAATTGCAGATTTTGACCTTTCTGCTTGAAATCCTCTCAGACATCCTGTTCAATCGCTCTGGGTTCTGGCACTCAATAATCCTTCAAATTATTTTCCTTATTTTTTGTTCTCTCCCATGACTGCTAAGTGTCTCGTTCCACAATCCCCAAAGGCACGTGGAAGTTGCATACAAAAGTGTGTGTGCTTCTCCGCTCAGCTGAAGCAGGTACTGGGAGTCTGGCCCTCTCAGCACAGGGTGTGTATGTGCGTGTGTGCGTGTGTGTTTGTGTGTGTATGTATGTCTGTGTGTTTGTGAGTGTGTGTCGGTCTGTGTCTGTGTGTATGTGTGAGTGTGTGTCCATCCATGTGTTTGTGAGTGTGTATGTGCATCTGTGTGTGTGCATGTATGTGTCCATCCATGTGTTTATGTGTGTGTGTGTGTTTCTGTGTGAGTGTGTGCATGTGAGTGTGTGTATATATATGTGTGCATGTGTGTCTGTATCAATGTGTATGCGTGTGAGTGTGTGTATGTGTGTGTATATATGTGTGTGCATGTGTGAGTCTGTGAGTGTGTACATGTGTGTATATGTGTGTGTCTGTGTGTGTGTGTGCGCACATGATTGTGCCTGTCCATGTGTTTATGAGTGTATATATGTGTATGTGTATGTATGTCTGTGTGAGTGTGCATGTATGTATGTCCATCCATGTGTTTGTGTGTATGTGTGTGTGTGCGTGCATGTGTGTTCATATGTGTATGTGTGTTCTGTATGTGTATGTGTTTGTGCGTGTATGTGCTTGTGCGTGTATGTGTGAGTGTATATGCATGTGTGTGTCTGTGTGAGTGTGTGTATGTGTATGTCGCATGGCACACAGAGAGGGAGGGGCCTTTGCTCAAGACTGGAAAGCTGGGGTTGGGGATTTAGCTCAGTGGTAGAGTGCTTGCATAGCAAACATAAGGCCCTGGGTTTGGTCCCCAGCTCCAAAAAAAAAAAAAAAAAAAAAAAAAAAACAAAAACAAACAAACAAAAAAGACTGGAAAGCTGCTCAGGCCTATGTCTTTCCAGTGGATGGGCATGTCACATCCCAAAGCCTTAAGATGTGAGTGACCAGGACAGACATAAAGAGGCTTAAAGGTGATGTGAGTCAAACGAGAACCAAACCCAGGGCCTCTAGAAGAGCAGCAAGTTCTCTTAACCACGGAGCCATCTCTGCATCCCAATTTTAAAGGGTTTGTGTTCTTTATTTTTTGTTTGCTTTTTGTTTTGTTTTTGGACTTATTGCTCAGGCTTGAAAATCACTACATAGCCTAGGCTGGCTTCTAATTAGCAGTGATCTTCCTACCTACTTCCTACTTCCTTCCTACTGTCAGTTTCCATTGCTTATGGAGACTTATGCCCTATCTGCATTGTGGAGCTGGAACCACTCCCTCCCACAGCCCGGTGCACAGTGGGCAATGTCTGTACCCACCATTCCATTCCAGTCTCCCAACAGGAAGAAAGGTGGACACATCTTAGGTACTAGGTCCCCTCATCTGCATGGGTACCCTAGGTGCTTGAGTTACAGTGAACCTGGTTATTTCAGCTTTCTTCTTCCCTTCTGGGAACAAAAGTCCCTCTGCAAAAGGGACAAACAAGTACTTAGAATCAATCCTCTGAGGGTAGACAGCATTTTTGGCTTCTCTCTGAGAGCTCAGGCCTGGGGTACAGCAGGAGGTCGATGGTGGAGCAAGACAGCACTAGTGCTGTGTGTCTCATGCTAGACACCAGGCCCAGCCATCACACTTGTTTAAAAATATAGCCTTGGAGAGTGACAGCCCTGTGGCCCCCATCCCACAGATGAGAAGTCGAAGTCCTTGGCCACATGGGTACTAAGGAGTAGATTGAAGATCTGGGGCAGGATCCACTTGACTTCACCGAAATGCTCTAAATAGCCTGAACCGCAGAAAGATGTCCCCTAGTCCCTTGGCTCACACTGCACAAGGCTCATGGTCACAGTTTATTGAATACGATCCATCTGTCAAACAGATTTATTCAATCAACCTCACAGAGATCTCATTGTGTAGGGATTGTGGTCAGTTGGGGAAACTGAGTTAACCCACCCAGCTTGTTAGAGGCAGACCCAGGATTTGAAACCAAGACTCCAATCCCAGACCCTGAACTGTTAACCATTCATGCTGCCTCCCCGAGAGCAACTGAGTCTGGGATATAAAGGCTGAATCTTAATTGGGTCCAACAATTCTAGAATCTTCTAACACTTCAGCAAGGTTGGCCTTGGAGGTTGTTTTCAGCAACTCTTATCCACCCTGGAGTCAAAGCCTGAGGGAGCCGAGTATTTTGCAGTATCAAGATATGTGAGCAAACCACAGGCACCATCCTGGGGGTCCTGGGGGCTCCTGCCATAGGTCTGGTGGGTTGAGACCCCCCAGGACTCCTGACCACCACTCTGGCAAGAGTGCCCAGGAATTCCAGCGAAGGGGTCCCTAGGACGCACCCCACATTCCCCACATTCTCTACCACCTCAGGCGGAAAGAATTTCCAACCAGACTTGGCAGCAGGGGACCCTGTGGTCTGGACCCTGTCTGTAGGAGCTGTCAGGAGCCCTGGCCGCCCAAAGGACCTTTTCTTCCTCTAACACACTGCTAAGAATAACCGAGCTGCCTCCACACCCACCAAGGTTGCTCTGAACTCTCCCTGTAAAACCCCCCTCCCAGTAGGAGAGACTAGACAGGGAGCCTTGTGCTCTGGGCTCCTTGCTGGGTTCCAATGCTGCCCCTCCACAGGGCCTCCCTCACCACCTACTAGCAGACACCAGCCCTCCAAGTTCCCGGATTCATTCCCTGGTTTTTAAAATATTGGCTGGTATATCTTGCTACATGCTTACAATATTTTGCTACATGCTTACAATTCTTTGTTACATGCTTACAATGCTATGAGCTTACATTACTTTGCTACGAGCTTACAATTCTTTGCTATGTTTTACCCGTAGGCAACCCCACCCCATAGACATCAGCCCCCAAGGCCCCTGCTTTTTTTTTTTTTTTTCTTTTTTCTTTTTTTCAGAGCTGGGGACGAAACCCAGGGCCTTGAGCTTGCTAGGCAAGCGCTCTACCACTGAGCTAAATCCCCAACTCCAAGGCCCCTGCTTCTGTTTGAGCTTTATTCTCAGTTCACTGGACAAAGCTTGGAAGGAAGTAACTGTTCAAGCAATGTCTCAGGATAGCAAGATGACTCAGTGGGTAAAGGGGCTCCCAAGGCTGGTGGCCAACTGAGGTCCTGGGATTGGGCATCATACAAAGGACAAACGGAAGGAGAAAGCCAACTCTATGAAGTTGTCCTCTGACCTCCACATGGTAGAGCTGTGCACACATACACATAAATAATAATAAAATAACCTTAAACGATGCCTTTATGATGGGATCACCAACATACAGTAGTGTAGGAGGATGACTATGAACCAAGTAAAATGACACATGTGTGTGCAACCATCACAATGAGGCTATTGCTTTATACACTGAAAAATGAATGAGAAAAAAAAAAAAGCGCCTACTTTGCAGCACCTAGAAACTCATTACTGTTAACACCATTGGGGCGCTGGTCCCCCAGTGGGAAAGTCGCTCCTGGTTTCTACCTTTACTATGTGCCAGGTTTGGCTGACATAACAGTGGACCAAAGAACTCATCTAAGCAAAGCACTTAGTAGGACCTCACTGTAGATTACTGCAGAGATGGACGTTCAGGAAAACACTGTGCAGTCCAGGAGGGTGTATGGGTCCGTCATCAATGGCTTTGGTAGAACTGTGTAAGAAACACCCCTCTCTAAATCTTATGGGGGCTCCACTGAGTTGTTTCCTTGAGTGGGGCTTCAGATGAAGGAGATTCAAGCCAACTAAGGAGAATGGCTTGGGACTAAAGTCCACAGATGTTTACAGAAGGACCTCTGGGAAGCAGGGGTCACAGGCTGGGAAGGTGGCTCCGATCTGAGAATGGTTCTCAGATTTAAGAAGTGACTCTGGTATCAGGTAGGCTTGAGTTCTCATCCTGGTCTCTTCACTGAGTGCCACTCATGAGGCACAGTTGGCCTAAGCTTGGCTGAGCCTCTGTGCCCTCTGCAAGTCTTGGTGAGGACTGAGAAGGGGCATAATGGGGTGTGAAGTCCTACGCACTGTCTCTGGAATGAGGTACATGGGTGCGCTCTTAGTTACACACAGTGTATCAGCTAGCTACTGCTGCATGACAACCATCCCCCAACTTACAGTCTCAATCCTTTCGGTTACTGACTGTAGGTTGGCTGGTCGCTCTTCAGGACCATGCGGACCTGTTTCTGTGTCTGGGTGTTGCATGAGGTGGCTTTTTCCTCTCAGCTTTGGGACAGAGCATCTACCAGCTGATCTGGGACAGTCTTGGCTGGTCTTCTTTAACTGGCTAGCCTGGGCTTATCCCCTGTGGCTGGCCAGTGTTACACAAGATAGAACACCATCCCATTGCCTTCAGAGCTGGGGACTGTCAGAGTTGCTTCAGCCATCTTCAATTGGCCAAACGCAAGTGACAATGCTAGCCCAGGGTCAAAGACTTTAGAGACTGGACTCTGTGTATTAGTGGAAGAGACGGAGCCATGATGGGAGAGGGTATGTGCTGAGAGGGGCAGAAGACTACAGCCATTTTTGCATTTGCCACATATGGCTCTGGGGCTTCAAGAGACCGAGGGTGAAAGGGATTGTTCCTCTTGCTTTAGCAGAGAAAGTCTTTCTTGTCACTCTTAGGATGACAATGCAGATTTCAGAACTGTGGTCCTTAGTCTGAGAGTCCTCTTGCTCTGTCTGTCCTTAGATAACTTCAGGAGACACCCAGTGAGGCTACAGCATCCCCCTCTAGACTGTCCAGAGAGCCCTACTCTGTGTATCTAAAGGGGTGGGTGCTACTGTTTGAGGAAGGCTGGATTCTGAGCCCCACTTCCTGTGCGTGAGCTCACAGCTCTTCCCCACAGTTGGGCCTCTGGGCTGCTGCATTAGTTAATTTCTCATTGTGGCTGTGACAGATGCATTGCCCAAAGAACTTAAAGGGGGAAAGGACTGGGTTTAGTGCACACCTTCTGGTTTCAGATGGTTCAGTCCCTACTTGCTTGGCTTGTGCACTTGGGAAGAACATGGCAGCAGGGGCTGGGGGAACCTGGGAGAGGCTGGTGCCCTAATTCTTGGTGGGTAGGAGGGAGCTGTGTAAGAAGAAGACAGAGATCCCAAGAACACACCTCCAGTCGACTTCCTGACATGGCAGCCTATGGTTCTATGAAGTCCATCACTTGGGTCAGACCGTCAATCTAAGGTCTCCAGAAACAGCTCACAGAGGCACCCAGAAGTGGGTTTACCAACCCCCTGGGCATTTCTAATCCAGTCAAGTTGATGGACAATGTTGACCACTGAATCTACATTATAGATAAGTTGACCAAGGCTCAGAGAGGCTCAGACACTTGCCGATGACACGGAGCTGGGGAGCTTCCATTCAAGGTTAGTGGCCGCTTCATTTCTTAAGGGCAGATTTGAAAGCAGCTGATGAGCAACACTCATGTGTTCTGTTGTCTTTGAGCAAGGCTGTCCTGCACAGGTGACAAGACTCCACAGAGTCCCCTACTGCATCCACAGGTCCTGAGACCTTCCAGTCAACCACTCCCTCCCTTGGACTCCATCCCGCCATTGCCACTTGAATCAGCAGCTGCCAAGGAGACTCTATCCAAGTACAGACAGTGTGGGTCACGTGCAGGATCCTGAGCCCCCAGACCTTTAGAAAGAATCCAGGGACAGAAGTTTCTGTCTTTTCTGATGAACCCTGATGAACCAGCTACCGTCTGTCTTGACACGGAAACAACCCACACCTTGACGGTGCTCACAGTGAGGAAGGCGAACCATGTAAAGCTTACCAGGTGCTTGACAATGATCAGGAAAACACATGGCAGGGCCTGGCAGTGCAGAGTGGTTGTGGAGTCCCCTTAAAAGGGGCCGCAGAGCTGTGCCACCATCATCTGCCTGGCTAGGTCTGGAGGCACTGAGGACATCATTGGAAGAAGTTAGTGGGCTGTCATGGTGCATGAATTCTTGAGACAGACAGAGCAGCTGGAGGGCCACACTGCAGAGATTTTTGGCCCTTGGCAAAGAGCTGAGAGAGAAAGCAGGAAAGACTGTGGTGTGACTGGGGTTGGGGGAAAGTTCTGGGAAAACAGCAAAAGGTGGGGCCCGTCCGGGCCTGTGTGTGTAGCCCATCTGCTGCACTGCTGTGTACTGGATCACAGCAGCGAAGACCTCCAGTACCTTCTCTGTCTATGGCCCTTGTCCCTTGGCTTTGGGATTAAACTGCCCCCCCGGGGGCCACACCTCCCCCTATGAATCAGTCACTTTCCCTGTTGCTGTTATGAACACCCGACAAAAGCAGCTTCAGGAAAAGAGGGTTGATTCTAGCTCACAGTCTGAGGGTGCACAGTCCATTATGGTGTGATGGTAGGAGGTCCTGGTGGCAGGAGCATGAGTCACTTAGCATCTGCAGGCAGGAAGCAGGAGTAATGAAGGCCAGCGCTCAGCTCATTGTGTTTTTATTTAGCCCAAGGCCCAAGAGCTGCCAGTGGAGCCACCCACACTTAGGGCGGGTTTTCCCCCCACTCTGGAAACATCCTCACAGACATATTCAGGTCTCCCAGGTGAGGCAAACCCAGCTGACGCACAATGAAGATGAACTGCCCTACTTTGCCACATGTCGCTGACTCTGGCCGAGGAGGGTTTAGCAAGGAGAGGCTCCATCCTGCTGCTGCCCTTGTCCACACCAGGAGTCACCAAGCCCAGTCAGTCTGTTTGTTTGTTCCAGGACCCCAGAGGATGGGTGGAGAAGAGGCCACTGTTGGTTGGCTGAGCCCAGAGGGTTAAGAAAGCTCATCTACGACCAGCAGAGCGGAGTGGCTGGCTACACAGCCACATTGTTGCTAACTGTTTATCTCTAACCTTTCTCGGGCTATTTGTTACACAGCAGCCTCCTAAGAAGGAGAAACAGATACAAATCAGTACAAACTCAAACTGGTGTAATCCAGCACCGCATGCTGATGTATCCCAGCAACCAGAGACTCACGTTTGGTGCAGCCGGGTTCTGCCACAAGCCGGTTCTTGGCAGGACTGGCCAGCTGAGATGATTCACAGGTACTACCTCACTAATTTCTCTTATTCATTGAGGATTCCCACTGGCCTGGACCTCCCAGGGATGAACACGCCTTCACTATCGCAGAGCCCAGTGCTCAGTGACCATCCCTCACTCTGCCCACTTCTCAACCAAGGAGACACAGAAGCCAGACTCTAGGCTCTGAGTGTCTCTTCACAGGGCATTCCTACAGATCGCTTTGCCCCCACTATAGTGTTGTAACTAACTCCAAAGATGCACACACATTCAGATGACCACAGAACCACATCCCTGTGCTCAAAGCTTGTCAACACAGAATAAACTATTTGATGACACACCAGGAATTCAATTAAGCTGTTTAATCTACGGGACAGTACAGTCTGTGCCCTTATCATGAAATTAAAAAAAAAGCAAAAGCCAGTGAGAAATTAAAAAAAAAAAAAAAAAAAAACAAAAACCAAAAAGCCCACAAACTATATAGGGCATGGCAGCTCATACCTGAAGTCCCAGCACTCTCAGATATTGAGGCAGGAGGATTTTTGTAAGTTCAAGGCCAGTCTGGATTACTAGTATGATAAAAGAAATCCACATTGCATGACCATATTAGGCTTATGACTGTATCCACAGTCACACACACACACACACACACACACACACACACACACACACACGAAAGTAACAAAGGGCAAAAAGAACAAAAAAAAAAAAAAGAAGGAAAGAGAAATCAGGAAAAGTTAGGAATTTATGGACAAAAATCTATGTGGCCAAGAAACAAAGGAAAAGATGCTCACATTCCCCGGCCTTAGGAAAGTGCAAATTAAATACCCTCCCGGACTGTCAGAATGAAAGGGGTTCGAGCGCCCCCTGCTGGCCAGGGTCAGAGCAAAGGCTACACTCTTGTCTAGCAGCAGAGGAAGTTGCCTGCCTGCCTCAGAGATCTGGGTCATGGGAGGCTTCCAAAATGGTGCCTTTAGCCACCGAGTAACAGAAAGTTTTCCACTGGGGCCTTCTGAGCTGGTACTGTCTATCCCGCATCTTCTAACTTTTCCCTCCCCTCTCTTCCTCCCTCCCTCCCCCCCCAGTTGTCTCTCTTCTCCCTCCTCATTCCTTTCCTCCCTCCTGCTTCTCTTTCTTCCTCCCGCCCTGGTGGGTGGTGGGCGCCCTGCCTCGTGCTCCCTTCTCCCCATGTCTCCTCTTCTTCCTATTGTCTTCTTTCTCACCCTCCTCATGTTGCTCCTCCTCTTCCTCCTCATCCTTTTCACCCTCTCCTCCATATTCCCCATTTTAGTATCAGGAACCTCTTCAAAGAAGATTGTAGGGACCCCCACCTCACCCCCAGAGCCACGGAACGAGAAAGCTCAATCACGGTTGTAGCTAGGGGCAGAGGGCTCCCTCTTCTTTTCTGACATTTTCATCACAGAGTCGAGGAATTTCCCGTGATTCCTTGGAAAGGAGATGTGAACGGTCTTCAGAGGACAGGGAAGGCCACACGGCTGGTGGTGACTGGGGACAATACTGTGCGGTGTGACTCCATGCCGTTTTGTTATCATTGTTAGGACCATCCGGAGCACCCCCCATGGAGCACCTTCCAAGGACACACTGCATGCTTGTCAACTACTTATGTGCCCTAGCAAAGGGATTGACAGGATATGCCCCACCCACAGCAGGAAGTAAAAGGGACCAGCAGCTGTCTCAATTTAAAACAGGCATGCATTTTTATGGTACCATTGTCCCAGGCACAGAAGCAGGCAAAGCCTTGGCCAGTCCCTGTGATCCCTCCTACCTGTCACTCATACCCCGTCATCACCGCCCTCTCTTCCTTCTTCAGGGATTGGTCTCCATCCCTCGGTATTCAGCACAGTCCACCATGGCTACTCAATGACTATGACTGTCGGGGTGTCCATTGTAGGACTCAACTATGTGTCAGTTTGGGGGAGGGAGGTGGAGGCAGAGGATTCTGGGGCAATGGTAGAAGATCTCATTGTGTCACCCTAGCAGGGTGCCTGCCCACTGCTCTGTGCCCTCTACTGTCTTGCAGTAACTGAGCTGACTTGATTGTAATGCCATGGGGTCAAGCGGAAGAAGCCGAGTGACCCAGGCAGGAAGTCTGTAGCAGCCTTGGGGTGGAGACTGGGTGGTATAAAAGAACTCCATTCCTGCCTGGCTGCACTCTGCCTGCCTAGCCACCCCAATCTTCTGGCAACACGATCCCTCTCAACTGGGTTCTATCTGCCTCAAGCTACAGGAATGCAGTTTGGTGGTGGTGGGGGGGGGCTGTCCTTCCTTAAGAGGCTTTTAAAATTGTGCGCATGCGTGTGCGTGCGTGCGTGCGTGCGTGCGTGCGTGTTTGTACTGAAGCTGGAGTCACAGGCAATTTGCTCCCCCCCCCCATGTGGGTGCTGGGAAGTGAACTTGGTCCTCTGCAAGGTCTCCAGCCCAGTGTGTGAGCTTTTGGGTGGCCTTGATGATGGACCTAGTCTTTCAAAAGAGCCTAGGTGACTTCCCCACTATACTGGGTCACATGCTCGCTCTCAGCCAATCATTGCGAGGGAAACAGCATTTCTGAGCCTGTGATGTGCAGGGCAATGGCTGACGGGAAGCCATGTGGGCTTGGGAAGGGTGCATTAAAGGAGTTACACGGAATGCCCTGCCCAGAGGGACCTCTGCCATTCTCGATTTTAAATCTAGGACACTGGGGTCCCCCTGGCTACTCACTGAAGACACTCAGCAGCTGGTGAGGGGGGTGGCTCTCCCTCCATTCCTTCTCCAGGGCTCACCCCCACCAGCTTGAGTATCAAATGCGGCCACAAACTATGGTGGAGCTGGGAGAAATTAACAAACGATTCAAAGTCTTTGGAAAGTTTTGGGCTGGATTCAAGTGGCCGGCTCCTTCGTGTTAGGGTGGGCGTCCACCATGCCGTGATTTTTGCTCGCAGTTCCTGAGTCTAGTGTGATAAAGGAAGGGTTCTCGGCTTAGAGGTGAGCTCTCGAACTATTGTTTATTAATAGCAATCACAGATGCTCAGAATAAACTGTGTTTGGTCAGAGGAGCAACCAGCACTGGCTACAGTTCACTATGACTTCTGATTACTTCCAGCATGGAAGTTTGGTCCATTTCTTTCTCCTTGGAGCTGTGGTGAGGAACAGGGTGTGGCTGCCTCAGCTCCCGTGGACCTCATGCTAGGGGATGTGAGTCCAGACTCCATTGGAGTAAGAGATGGCGTCTCACTGTAAGCATTTTGTCTATGCTCCGCCCCCACAGTTACCTGGCAACAGCCAGGTGTGCCTGACTCAATACAAAAGAGGCTGCTTGCCCCCTCTTCCCGCTCCTGCTCTCGCTCCCGCTCTCTTGCCTTCTTGCTCTCTGCTGTCTTCTCACCCCTTCTACCTCTCTCCCATTCCTCTTCCCCCTCTCTCTCCACATGCTCATGGTCAGCCTCTACTCCTCTCTCACTCCCCCATCCCCTCTCCCTCTTCCCCTCTCCCCCTCCCTCTTTCTCTGCCTCTCCTACCCTCTCAACTCCCCTCCCCACGCCCTGAATAAACTCTATTCTATACAATACCATCATGCGACTGGTCCCTCAGGGGGAAGGGATGCCTCAGCATGGGCGGGCAGAGGCACCCTCTTCCCCCCAATACCTGACCACACCTCCACCAAACATCTTCCCTCTTTATCTTTTAATAAAACACAACAGCCCCCCACTGAGACCCTCCGTGGCTGGAGACATGCCATGGCAAAGACGCCTCAGTTTAGGGTGGGTCCTCCATAGCTCCTGCAGGGCTGGGGTGTGAGTGGTCTCCAAAGCCTGCCCCCCAACATACCCAGTCCCACCCAGTGGGAAGGAGCAAGGGGCCAGTGTTGTTCTCTTGAGATTGGTGCTGTGCTAGCAGAGCCAGGCTGGAAGTCCAGTGCTTCTCCAGAATGGCCCTCATCAAAGACTTCCTGGAGCCACTTGACTTTTTTTTTTTTTTTTTTTTTTTTAAGATTTATTTATTCTATATAAGTACACTGTAGCTGTCTTCAGACACACCAGAAGAGGGCATCAGATCCCATTACAGATGGTTGTGAGCCACCATGTGGGTGCTGGGATTTGAATTCAGAACCTCTGGAAGAGCTGCTCTTAATGGCCGAGCCATCTCTCCAGCCCGATACTTGACTCTTAAAACTCTTCAGCAGCATCCAGGAGCTGGAGTCATCCTCTGAGCTTATTAACAACTCCCCCCCAATATCCTCTCATCCCATGTCCCCCACCCTCTTCCTTTCCTGCCCTTTCTGTCTGGATTTTCTGTTTCCCTTTCTAGCCCCATTCCTTTCCCTCTCATTCCCTTCCTTGGCTTACTGAGATGAGTCCTTGCTGTGCAGCCCTGGTTAACTTCAAACTCAAGGTAATCCTCCCGCTGAGCTTCCCAAGCTGGGATTACCCCTGTGGACTGAGTTCTTTGTTTCACCTAACAGACTGTCTTACTTCCCGACTTTCCCATAAGCCCTTGCATTCCCAGTCCTGGAGACTAGGCCTTGTTCGTTCATTTCACATTACTTCCAGAACAGCAGGCAGCATGCTAGACACGGGGCAGACAATCTGTGTGAGAGCTCTGCTTTTTGGGTGACAGCGCTGGATCAGCCAGGGGCACGGAGGAGGGGCCCACCTGAAGATGTCTCAGCTGCTGAGTCAGCACTCCCGTCATTCTAGGCTAACCCCTGGCTTGGAACGGTCTTAGGATACATCACCTCTCTTTTGGGTCTCTGAGGCTCCAGAGGGCTCTTATTATGAAGTGGGTGTCCTTGCCTGTGGCTAACCCTGTTTAAACAAAGCCTTATTCACAGCCTGGTGGGTCTGGCTCAGGTTTGCTGACCTCTATCGTGGAGGAGATCAGAGATGGAAGGACCAGTCTGATGGTCCTATGCAAGGTAGTACTACTTTAACGGAGTTACGTGAATTCTAGGCATCTTTGCACAGAAGGGTGTGGAACAGGTGTGGGAAGGCCTAGACACATGCACACCGAAGTCTGTGTGTGTGTGTGTGTGTGTGTGAGAGAGAGAGAGAGAGAGAGAGAGAGAGAGAGAGAGGAGGTGGGGGGAGGGGGAGGGAGGGAGGGGAGGGAGGAAGGGAGGGGGAGGGAGGGAGGGAGGGAGAGAGAGGGAGGGAGGGGAGGGGAGGGAGGGAGAGGGAGGGAGGGGAGAGGGAGGGAGGAGAGAGAGGAGACACAGAACCCATATTCAACATGGCCGTGTGTGTGACTTTGGGCAGAGTCCCCCATGGAAGCCTCAGCTTCTGGTGTCATGGCTGAAACAGCACCTGCATTTTACAGGTTCACGGGGAAAATAAAGCAACATCCAGTGCTAAGCCAGCTTTGGCAGGCTTGTGGCTCTGCAGAGTGCCTGGCGAAGGGAAGGAAAACTCAAAATGAAAATCCTTGGCCATCTATCAGCCTGTAGCATGAGGAGTTTCTTTGTACGGCATCTAACTTGCCGGCAAGGCTGGAATAAGCTCAGGAGTTGACCACAGTGGAGATTTTTCTTCTCAAGGGAACAAATGAATCTCTGAGTTGTGGCCTGAACATCTCCCACATCACCATGAATATGTGTGGGCAGAGGAGAGAACCCAGAGCTTCAGGCTTCCGCTGTGGCCAGGGCTGGGTGTTTCTCTCCCTCCGTTGTAGAGGAAGCTGCTGGGGGAACCTCCATGGTGGGTATGGTTATGATAATCCTAGGCAGGGAGAGGCTTAATCAGGGGCTGGGGGTGGGGTGGGGTGGTGGTTTCACCCTGGACAGCAAGTGGATTAACAGAGATTCAAGACATTAAAGGCTGGCGGCCACTGATCTGCCTGAAGCCTCTCTGAAAATCCGGATTTTCCCAGACTCGGATGATCTCTTTAAAAGATTAATGAGGCTTTTTCTTCTTCTTTGTATTTATTTATTTGGGTCTAGGATAGTTTCAGGGAGAGTTGCTTCTTGTGGTCAAATGATCTGTGTGTGTGTGTGTGCATGTGTGTGTATGCACATGTGTGTGCATGTGCATGTATGTGCATGTGTGTGTGCGTGTGTATATATATGTGTGTGTGAGTGTATATGCATGTGTGTATGTATATGTGTGTACATGTGTGTATGTGTATGTGTGTGCATGTGTGTATGTGTGTGTGTGTGTGTGTGTGTGTGTGTTTTAATTTGTAGCATTCAGGCTAATTAATTGGTGTTCAGTCACCAATGACCTGAAGCCAATCCAGGTTCTGTTAATGTGGATGGCCAGCATAAGAGGCAAACCCTCTCAGCCTTAGCCCCTCTCCATCCCTCCTTCTGAACATCTCTAGGACTCTGCTGTGCCAGGCACTGAGGACCCAGAGGTCAATGAACCCAAAAGAAGGCCGTAGTCACGTGAGCAAGATGATGCTTCAGTGAGAACGACAAGTCCATGGAAGGGTTAGAAGAAAGCCGTGAGTCTTGGTTGAGGTCAGTACTGCTGCAATGAAATACTATGACCAGAGCAACGTGGGGAAGAAAGGGTTAATTCGGCTCACACTTCTACATCCCTGTTCATCACCAAAGGAGGTCAGGACAGGAACTCAAGCAGGGCAGTAACCTGGAGGCAGGAGCTGCTGCAGAGGCCGTGGAGGGATGCTGCTTACTGCCTTGCTTCCCCATGGCTTGCTCAGCCTGCTTTCTTATAGAACCCAGGACCTCTAGCCCAGGGCTGGTTCCACCCACAATGTACTGCCCCCCCCATCGATCACTAATTAAGAAAATACTCTAGGGCTGGAGAGATGGCTCAGTGGTTAAGAACACTGACTGCTCTTCTAGAGGTCCTGAGTTCAAATCCCAGCAACCACATGGGATTTGATGCCCTCTTCTAGTGTGTCTGAAGACAGACACAGGGTTTTCATGTTTTATCTATATGTACTTGTAGACATTAAATAAATAAATAAATGAAATAAATCTTTTTTTTTTTTTTTTAAGAAAAAGAAAATACTCTACGGGCTTATATATGGCTGGATTTTATGGAGTCATTTCCTCCATTGAGGCTTCCTCCTCTCTGCAGACTCTAGCCTGTGTGAAGTTGATAGAAAACTAGCCAGTATATTGGGCAGTCACACTCAGGGCAGGCGTGCCCAGGCTGCCTTCGCGGGGTAAGTTCCGATTATCAACAGCTGTGCCGTGGAGGAAAGGCGACAGGATGACGCTTTGAAGAAACACTTACGCCACCGCCATGCCTCTGCTGCAAGCCTCCCATCTGACTTAGAAAGGATGGATTCGGAAGCTAACCGATATCTTTACATAAAAGGCCACGATTCTAACAAAACGACTTAATGTCCAGGAAGAGGGGTGGGTTTTGCAAGCGAGGGGCTCGGTGCCCCATTCTGCAGCCTCGAGAGGGACAGGGTGCAGGCTGAGCAGTGGCCATTTGTAGAAGGTGGGAAGCTCCAGGTCACCAAATGCAAAGGAGGAAATCACTATAGGCTAACTGTGGGTCTGGGAGAGCTGAGTAGCCAGGCACGGGGAAGTCAGGGGATGTGAGCTCTGCCTGACTTTCAGCTCCTAGCTATGTTGTTTGGTGGAGGGAACATGAGACATTCAGGGAAGAACCAGTGACCCAGGCAAGCACAACACACACAGAAGGTGAGAGAATAGTACTGCTAGACTGAGAGGGGATGGATGATGAGGGAGGCAGAGGAAAGGGTAGGGGGCATGGGGAAGAGGGAAACTCTGCCTCTGCTTTGGCTTAGATCCCAGGCCTGTATCCACGCTGGCCTCCAGTTAGGATCCAAGACTTTACCCCCATATTCCTGTAAAAAATTGTCTTCAGTGGTTCTGATGTGAGAGCCTCCAGAAGCCGCCACAGCCTTAGGATCGCCTGGCACAGCCTTGGCCTCAGGGCAGCAGACTAGGGACGAGAGGAGTCTGGAGCTGGTTGGTGCTGGCCTTGCCACTGCTCTGCAAGGTTGCGTAAGGTTGTTGTCTCCTAGAGAGAACCTGGATCTCCTTCTGTAGATTTCCACTCAGGATAAAAGGGAAGTCAGAACACAGGAGGTTTGCTTGTGATTGCAAAAAGCTACATCTATGTATACATATGTGTGTTCATGTGATGTATGTAAGTATATGTACACATACACACATATACATATATATACACATAGATGCATGCACATAGATATCCACACAGATGGTTATGCACATATACACATATATGCACACATAATACATATACACTTATATATATATACGTATATGCTCACATACACATATACACACAGCTGCTTATGCAATACACATATACACGTATACATATAGATATACACTTATACACATACATATATGCTACATGAACATATACACATACATATACACGCACTTATATACATATACGTTTATACATACATACACACATGCACATGCATGTATATACTTATACACATATATGCTCAATACACATATACACAAACATATACACACAGAT
Organism: Rattus rattus; assembly: GCF_011064425.1. Taxonomy (NCBI): domain Eukaryota; kingdom Metazoa; phylum Chordata; class Mammalia; order Rodentia; family Muridae; genus Rattus; species Rattus rattus. Next base: position 40,507,523 of record NC_046169.1, read on the forward strand.
GCTTATATACATATACATATATGCACACATACACATATACACATAAACATGCATATTCATGTATACACACATATACACATAGATGCTTATAAACATATGCACACATACATATATGCATACATAAATGTGTACACAGATGCTTATGCACAGCTACATATATACACATACACATACATGTAGACATAAGCACCCATATACATATGCACACATACACACTCAGCACAGCAAGAGTGAAGTCAGTAACTTGGGTGGCCATTGCCTACTGTACAGCCAGGCGACTCTAACATAAAATGTGTTCTCTATTTTGGTATAGCAAGAGGGAGCCAGCCCCTCCCCCATTTTGCAGTGTTGTTGATGGAACCACAGCCTGGTGCATCCCCAAGCCACATCCTCATACCAAAAGAGAGCACTTTACATGTTCTTATCATAAGGCAAAACTGTGTGGTTTTACTGAGTGTTTAATGGTTGCCAGGCTTCCTCAGGGGTTTTCTGGTGTCCTCATGGTTCTGACAGTTCCTTGGTTGCTGCCTGTGTTCCCTCTCTGCCAGCCTTCCCCAGTCCTGGATCACTCTCCCTCCAGCTCTCATTCATGGCTTCTCTCCAAGGCCCCTTGATACAGAGGCTTAGAATGAGTTGAATTTTCTTACTGCCCTTGTATCTAGGAGTGATTTGTGCTGCTTTACTTTCAAAACCCTTGTCGTTACTGCCTCTGTAAACGTGTCACTCCTGGACCTTAGTCACAGGCTGAAACTCAAATCCCCAACCAACCAAAAACCAGAAAAGGCTTTTAAAAAATGGTGCACTACAACCTATAAATATTATTAATACTGTGGACCAGGGCCTGTCTCTCCAGAGGACTAGATTCCCTGGGTCTGTGGGCTGGACATGCCACCGTCAGATGGTTTTCCAACTCTTCAGACACACCATTTCTCCATTTCTCAAAGGTCTGATTCCTGCGTCTCCCTCAGACAGCATGACCTGCCTCAACCACAGGCAGCCCATCGGGGAGCCAGCTGCCTGCCCAGTTTCCCCTCCAGGCTCCTGCACACTCCTTCCTTCTTGCATTTTTGGAATGTGGTTCACGACTGACCAGCTCTAAATTCAGACTTCTTTGCAAGCCGGAAAAGCTCAGACAAACAAGGGCGTCTCTCTAGACCTGCTTCGCCACCCACAAGATGGAGGTAATAAGATCACGGTGGTTGTGAACCACAGAGATTGCTGAGGCTGGCAGAGGACGCATAGGATGTTGGCCCATAGACAGACTCTCTCCTGTTCTAAAGAGGCAGGCAAGGATAGGGTGAGTTACCCATCAGGGAGCCCACCTGCCTCCAGCCCAGTAGCACACAGCCTACTTTAAACAATGCAACCCCTGGGAACGCCCCCTTTGTGGCCAAACACATCCTGGGACGCATCCTGGAACGGTGTCTGTGCTCCGAATGGCTGAGCAATCTCTCCAGCCCTTTTACTATCTCCTTAAGTAAAACCACAGAGGTTCTTTGCTGTTTCTTCTCTGATTCTTTCATTTGAAACACGAAGAGCCCGGGGCATACAGTCTAGACAGGACCAACAGCAACACCAAGACGTCATATTTGGGTCCCCCAGACCTCCTGGAGCATGGTGGCACGTTGTGTAGCCTGGGAGGAGACTCCTCAACTTGGATGTAGGAATTTCACCGCAGTGGTGGGGGTCAGAGCAGCCGAGCATCTGGACCTCTGTCCCAGCTTTCAGGATTGGAGGCCACGCCAGTGTGACAACTGCCTCCAGCCAAAGAAGTGGGATAAAGAACGTCCGATTTGGTCTCGAAATGGTCTGTGGTACACAGAAGAAATCCATCTCTCAGAGGAGCTGGTGGGCTCCCACCATCCACCTACCCCCTCAGGCCAGTTAGACAGATCAAGTCCTCAGCAAGCCAGAAGCCCAGGAGAGCTGCCAGCCACAGGCAACAGGAAAGAGCAGTTTGGAGCACAGAGCATTGGTTTGCAGCGGAGCTCGGAGCCCACAAGGAATCCTGGGAACCCGAGCTGGCAGAAATACCCTGAGGGCAAAAGCGTGGGGTGCGAATAAACCAAGAATCATCCCTACAGGCCTGTGCTTCAGTTTTCAAATCAGCGCCCACCCCCACCCCCAGCGCCCTCCCCATCTTTCTGACGACAAAGGCATTTTCTGTTCATTTAAATAGCCGCACAACTATCTGCCGGCTGCTGTGTGGTTTGCGACACCGTCTCCTTGGTTACGCATTTGGGTTATTTTCAAGTTTTCACCTTTATAAGTGACCTTGGGATGAGTATTATGTGCGTGTGTGATATCTGATTAACTTTTATCTCAGAATAAATTCCTGGAAGGGGAATTGACCAGAGCGTGCACAGTGCGCTGCAAAGGTTTAACGTGGGCCGTGAAGCCCCCCTCGTTGGGCACGCACTAAGGCTGCCTAGTTAGCCTCCTGCTGTTGCTCTGAGAAGGCTGATCCTCTGTGGACCGTGCTTCAGGTTGTGTAGTCTCCTCACAGCACTGGAAAGATGACAGAGACGGAGACAGGGACCTCGTGGGAAAGGTGTGGTGTGTCTGTTAAGGAGGGGACTTGGCGTCTGCAGTGTCTCATGAACCTCACCGCAGTTCGAACAGAGACAGATGAGCACCGCTGCTTCCAGAGAGAAGCTCATGGGAGTCTGATTTCACAGCAAATGCCCCGAGAAGGCAAACAACAAGCTGGGACCTTGAGGGACCGCTCGGAGCCCGGAATCGCATCATCACGCGCTCCTCTGGTGGTTCACAGCATTTGACTGTGGCTAAAGTGCACACTGTATGCGGAAGGGACAACACAGAAAGCCATTAGCAGCCTGGGTTAAAGCCAGGGCACATCTGTGTCCAAGTTTCATCCCCAGTACCCTTGGGTTTCCTTGTAATAATTAAAAAAACTCATGTTTATTCTAGAAATTTATAAAATGTGGGAAGGATATATAAAATGTAGAAAGAATATTATATATATACACATATAATTATATATACACACAAACACATATATGTGGAAAGGATATATATATATATATATATATATATATATATATATATATATATATGGAAAGGATATATATACTATACATACACACACATATATGGAAAGGATATATATAAATGTGGAAAGTGTGTATATATATATATATATATATGGAAAGTATGTGTATATATATGGAAAGTATATATATATACATATATGACTATATGTGTGTGTGTGTGTGTGTGTGTTTGTGTGTGTGAATAAAGGGAGGAAAATGTGACAGCCCCCTGAAATTCCACAAGGTATTCTTCCTTCCTGTTCCTTGCAGCAAGGGAAGACAGTCTTGGTAGTTTTGTTTTGGGGATCTGAGGATCCCTCAGACTCTACCCAACTCCCCAGGGAAGACTTTGCTTTGTCCCCTTGGCTGAGATTGAGGGCTGCGGCATGCAATGGGAAAATTGCCATTCAGAGCGTTGTAGCCATGATTGTTCCATAGGGAAGTGAGCAACCAATCTTAGGCAGTAAAAGCCGGACACACCCATTCTTAGTGCAGGGTCAGACAGGTAGGAGGGCCAACCTAGGTTATACAGATAGCTTCAGGTTAGTCTGGTCACATGGTAAGACCCTGTCTCAAAATGAGTGAGTGAATGGATGGATGAATGAATGGATGGATGGACGGGTGGATGGATGGACGGACGGATGGACGGATGGATGAATGGATAACCCTGCTCAGCTCTCCCACTGGGATGGTTGGGCAAGCATCTTGCTTTCTGTCCTAAGCTACAGATGGTAGGAGCAGACAGAGGTCATCCTTGCCCCAGCCTGTGGGAAGACACTATCTGAGGCAGACACACCCATAGACTGAAGGAGGGCTGGAGTGTGTGGAGAAACAGTATCCGAACACGGGAGAAACAGATTTCCGACACTATCTGAACAACTGGATCCACCCATACCTGAAGCCATTCTCAGACTTGTTGTTCACAAGGCAGAGCAAATGTAACCAATAGTATTGATAAAATGACAATTTCATCTGCTTTAACATAACACGCAGGACCATAAGGTCCCCTCTTTACCTGAGCTTGAATATCTGGCTTGCAGTTGGAAGAACTCAACTGTTTGCCCTAGGTGCCCTCCCAGATGTGGCTGCTTAGGTTAGAATGAACACACACTAGCTTTTTTCTTCTTGCGGTGGCTTAGACTTTAAAAGGCCTCTGAAGGCTGCTGGGTACCCAGATGCTGCTGCTGCTGGGAGGGGCTTGCTCACTGGGAGGTAGGCACCAGCAGAGGGCAGTGAGGTCATTGGGCCCATGCCCTTAAAGGGAATACAGGGACCCTGTTCCCTTTCTATAAACCCTGATACATCAGCTCTGCTAACGGTGGGATGTCAAAATGGAGGGGCAAAAATAACAGCAATCAATCAAACAGGTGGCCAATCAATCAACCATGCCACCAGGACAGTGGGGCTCTGCGACTATCAGGCATGGGGACACTTAGGGATGGCTGTTGCCGTGGTAACTGCCATCAACATTCATAGTCACACTAGTAAGAATCAGTGTGTATTGGCAGTGAGCCGCTGCTGAGTTTCCAGTCGTGGTCTTCTTAATTTCCTGTGACACGCCACACGCAGGGTCCTCAGACCCATCACAGAGACGAGAAAGCAGGGACCTGTTTCTGATGACAGAGAACTGGAGGGCAGATCTGGGATTCGAACCCAGGCTCCGAGGCTCTTCCCGATGTTGTCTTTTGGCTGAGCTAACACCCCCCCCCACGTACTCCCACATCGTATCTCAGGAACAGCGAGGCTCTGAGCAGGCAGAGTGCTTGTGTGCTGGGGGCACCAGTTCACCTAACCATCGAACCTCTAGCTTTTCAGAAAGGGCCCCAGCAGAAGGTTTGACACAGGGGTCACTCGGACAAGGTAGAGCAGGAGACACTGGTTAACTTTTGCATGACTTCGGGGTATGCTGGGGAGGCAACCTGGAACAACCTGGGGTCGCCACCGTGGAGGCCCAAGTTGACATATTCTGTAATCATTCAGTCTGGGAGCAATCTCCCTGCCCCAGCCCCAGGACACGCATGGGGATGCACAGTGTCGTGCACCACACAGGCTGAGGCCCTCTATGCGTTTGTCCCCAAACACAAAGATGCTTACATCTCAGGAGAAACATGTCAGGGAGACTGTCCTGGCTAAGTCACAGTGTGGGATAGAGGGAGCAGGTAAGGTCTACAGCCCATCTTGGGAAGTGAAAAAACGAAAGCATGAGAATGAAAAGGCCTTAGAGGAAGGATTGGGAAGTGTAGTCACTCCTGCTGACAGGCACCGTCCAGGGCTTCTGCATCTCTCCTCTCTGTGTCTCTCCTCTCTCCAGGACCATGCTGATATGGGCAGGAAAGACAGTGTCTGTCCCGGAGAAGTGACGTAGCTTGCCTGGAATGGTCACCTAAACTTGAGTTGTCCCAACCCTAAAACTGTTTGCTTCTGGATGCATCAGAGCCTTCAGTTTGCTCCTGGGGTAGGGATTTTGCACACAGAAGGAAGAATGGAAGGACCTGGGGAAGGCATGAGCAGGGAGCTCACTCAGTGCTGCTGAGACTGGACTGTCAGTTCACCCCGTCCACCATGCTCTGTCTGTGGATCCTCAGCCCGGCCAGTCCACGGGATGGCTCTTTGCACAGTCAGCAGTGAGCCTTGTGTGGCCAGGTGGAGGCTTGCCTTCCATGCCACAGCTCTGCTAGAGGAGTGCAGACCACTTTGACGCTCAAAGGGAATAGCAGGCTGCAGTGAAAACTTCTAGTTTCTTTGGAAAGTTAGTTATGTAAAACGATGTTTTGCTAGGTGAAAAGGATGCCTTGCTAAGTCAGACACAGGTGAAAGGATGTTTGCATATAGCAGACACTTGGAAGGACACTTGAAGGAGTATTAAATGCGGCTCCACAGATAGTGGGAGACGAGAACTCCCACTGTTTGGTTTGCCTCTGCCTCACTATTCTTTGCTAATGACACGCATCTATTGGTTTGCCTTACACAGTGTTGTTGAGCTCAACTTGTGGTAACGCTACCATAGAGAGAAGCTTACCCAAGAACTGCTCCTGAGGTTCCTGGGGGCTGCCTCTGTGGCCTTGCCTCAGGCTGGTTGGTGAGCCTTTAGGTTTCTTCGGGATTGACCTACAGCTGCGGGTTCATGCCTGGTGTCTGCCTGTCTGGAGGACTAGTCTGGAGCTGCTGAGTTGTATTTGGTGTTTGCTATGGGACTGAATTGCTGAGAAAGAAGATCGAGCTTGCCCCCTCCCACGCAAATATCACTGACCAGGCCCACTTCCCCAATATCCTAATAACTTTTCTCTTCCACTACCGCTGCTGGGTGGTGGACTAGAGAGGTCGAACCCTTATTAAAAGTAGGTTGCAAAAAATTTATGCTTACAGAGGGCCTTTTCTCTTCAGGAGGAAAACGTTTGTGGAAGAACAAGTCAGGGTTTCTGAGGACAGCAGCTCAGGAGCTCGCCTCCTGGGGCAATGATGGTGCGGCCATTAGCACCCACTCCAAGTGCTGCTTACGGCAGAGAGCTCCATAGGGACAGGAGAGGACACACACGCATGAGGGGGGGAGCAGAGACTGTGACCCTGAGCGAGGTATGACCTTTGTGTAGACTTGTTTGCACACCTTGAAATGGACCAGTCACAGCAGGATCCAAGGAGGACTGCCTGGAAAGACCAGGCAGAGCAGTCCATAATGACACCATTGTCATCGCCTGTGCTGGTGGCACCTCGGGCACAGAAAGCAATTCTCTTCTCCGAAGGAGCCAGAGTTGGCCAGCAGGCTCCTTGTCCTCCAGCTGCCCCTGGCTGGCACTGGGCCAGCTGCCCCTTAATTCCTGGATAAAAGAAGGCAGAAAGGGCCATCTGGCCAGTTCATCGGCACCGCTATCTGTGCAGGTGACGAAGCAAAACTGGAGGTGTCCAGGCTGTGGCTCCAAACTGGGGGATAGAGATTAAGGCTGGGGTGGTTCTCAGAGTCTCTCAACAGATGGGATGTGGGGCCAGCTTCTTGGGGGAACAGATCCCCAAACCCAGAGTCCCTGGGAGACACCACATAGCTATGTCAGCCCTTTCAGAATCCCCTTCTGTTCTACCATTTTAAAGATCACGAGGAGCTGAAGATCGCACAACCCCAGCTCAGCAACTCCTCTGCTCTTACCTGTAACATAATGTCAATACCTAGGGAGAGAGACATGCCGGGCAGCCCACTCTAGTCATTACTGGAATGAACTCAATCCTGGCAACAGCAGGGAGCAGGGAACACTGGAGCAAAGACAATGTATCAAGAATGTATCAAGAGCTTCAGAAACGGGGGAGCTGAGCTCAGGGACAGGTGGTCCTCAGGCATAGCCATTCAGAGCACATGGCTTTCTCCGCAGAGCCCCATTGAGCTGCTGGAGTTCCCGGACCACAGCTACATTCTAGGCAGTGGGAGCGAAGAAGGGACAGAGAGACTTGGACTTTTCTTCTAGGGCTGTAGGGTTTTCACCACACTAACAAAATACCCGGGACCGCTTAATTTATACTATAAAGAGGTTTATTTAGCTCATAGAAGTTCAAAGTCTGAGGTCAGATAAAGGCAAACACATGGGTTTGTCCTTGTGAGGGGTGTGGTGAGGGTAAATGGTGCTTGGGTGCTACATGGCAGTTGGAGCCTATGAGAGAAGACAAGAGTCACCACACAGGAAGCCAAGAGAGACTCGAGGCATCCCTTCTTTGTCTAAGCCCTGACCTAAAAACCTCCTCTGAGACCCCACCTCTTAAAGGGGCGCTGCACCTGGATTGCTACTTTGGAAACCTAGGCAAGTAGGTGGCAGAAGCACAGAGCCAAGCCGTCCTCCTGGGCATTTGACGGGGACACATAGCCATGGTCCAGCTCAAGTTTAGGATGGGAAATGGGGGGGTCTAAGAATCGTGAGGGGTTCAACTGTGGATTCAGTGTGACCATGCCCCAAATATGCATAATTTCTCCTCTCTTCAGACGAGAATACTGAGGTTCAGAAGGATGGCAGCATGTCAAAGGTCACTCCGATGGAGCTGTGAGTCCAACGAGGGTCTGTGTGTGAAGCCAGGTCTTCTGTGAATTGAGGAGAAGGAGGAATTCTGCTAGCCCAGAAATCCCAGCCGGCAAAGCCTCCAAGCTCAGGGGCTTCAGGACCGAGAACTCACACGCAGGCTTCAAAGCTGAGTCTTGCCACAGCCGTAGTCCACTCCCTAGGAATCGGTTGCTTCCATCTGGGCTGTGGACCGAGTCTTAATTACAGCATCCTGAAGACTGCAGCATCAGCAGGAGCAGGCGCAGAATCCATTTAGAATGCCCGTCCCTGCCAAGTCCGGCTGGGCAGGGAGGGGGATGAGCCAGCCAGGGATGGCTAAGTGGGGTGTTTTATGGGGACCTTGTTCTTCAGCTCTCTCTGGTCTTAGGGTGAGCAAGGGTGATGGTTACTTGAATGGACTCTCAGAGCAGGGAGGGGACAGGCCCTGGAGTCTGTGGGGAGTGTTAGCTCCATGTGGATGACCCCAGCTCAGTGTCTATACGTTGGGCTCATGACACTGTGACAGTACCATGTCAGTGTCCTTGAGACCAAACCCTCCACCTTTCCAGCCCCATCAACCTCTGGCCTGAATTTCCTGGGAGCAGAAGCAAGATTAGCTTCCTTATCCAGGTTCTGCAATCTCAGATCCAACCCACCAGAAATTCATATGCAGCTGCTACAGTGAGCTAGGCTTTAAAGACCATCCAGGAGGTACACGAGGAAGGCAGGGCACACTGCCATGTGTGGTCACCATGCTGCTTCACAGAGACATGGGTTTGTGAGCATAGTCACCTGGAGCCAGTCCCCTGCCAGAGACCAAGGGCCGAAAAGGATGACAACAGACAGCCGAGCCACTTCTCACATGCAGCATCTCCACACAGTGCTCAGAGGCCTCTGCGAATGATCTTTATAAAGAGATTGAAGAAACAAGCACAACGCCACAGGCGCTTTAGAAAATTGTTCACCAGCTTCTGTCTGCCCAGCGAATCTATGGAATATTTGCCCCAGATGAATGAAAACATAAGCAGACAAAAAGTCTTGTAGGGGAAACAATCCAAATGTCCACATTTGGTGGGTGGATAGAGTTGGACATACAATGGAATACTATTCAGCAGTGAAAAGGAGCAAGCAAGCCACTGTTATACCGAGCCAAATTCCATGGATCTGAGGCTCACAAAAAGTCAGAGAGGTTCAATGTGGCAGAGAAGATCCGTGCTCCCCTCTGGAGGAAGAAGCACTGTAGGGAGGACAAGGACAGCTGATCTGTGGTTCTCCCAAGGGTGTGGCATTTGTCAGACGTAACAGAACTGGGGGAAGGAGGAAGTACTAACTGACATAGTTAATTTATTAATGACATATTAATACAAATAATAAAGTGACTACCCTGAGCCGACTGTGCAACACACACATACACACACGAACACACACACACTGGTGGACCACATATACATGCACAGGTGTGCTACATATACACACATCCCATATGTACACACATGCACACACACACACACACATCCATACAAACTCACTAAATTTGACAAGGATCATGTGCAACACTTTGTCTTCACCTTACAGGCAATCAAACTAGAGCTCAGAGAGGGGAAGACACCCACCTGAAATCACCCAGCAGGTAAGTGGATGACACAAGATTTGAACCAGGTCAGCTGGCTCTAGAATGTGTGCTTGCACAGCAGGGTGGCTAAGGAGGCAGAGAGGACCCCGAGCAGCCAGCCGTGGACGGACAGCAGGACTCAGAGTCTGTGTGGGTGGCAGAGACCAACCTACAAAGTATTTGTGTGAGTAGAGCCTGCATCTAAGTCTCCCTGAGGCTTGCCCTGTGGTGGGCTAAGCCTTTTACCAAAGACCGGGCTAACATCACCCTGTAGGAAAGTTCAGCCTTTGCAGATCCGTCCAGTTCTGACATCTCCTTCACACAGGCCCTCTGGGAGGGGTTTTCAGAATCCAGAATCCCCTCCACTAACATTTGCCTGGAAGTGAGGTCTGTAATCACCACACCCCTCCAGGGAAGGGGTGCTTACACTCACCTTAGATGTGGCCATTAGCGACTTGGTTCCAGACACACACACACACACACACACACACACACACACACACACACACACACACACACACACACACACACACACACCCCTCCTGGCCAGCCACTCTGCTGTCATTGGTCCCCAGAGAGCAGAGTGGTGGGCAAGAAACCTGATTTGAAGGCATTTTCTAAGAGCTTCCATTAGCGTTTCCCACACCAGCCAGAGTAGGATCTGGATGGCTGCCGGGGGTCAAAGGCAGCACTCTAAAGAACCCCCTGTGGTTGTTGCAGCTGGAGAGAGAAAACAGCCCACTTTAAATATCAAATAATGTTTCTTTGTTCTTCCTGTGTGGTGTGCTTACGGGTGTGCCTGTGTGCACATAGCAGAGACTGCATGTGAGGGCCAGAGAGTGACATTGTATCTTGTTTTTGTTTTGTTTTGTTTTGAGTCAGGGTCTTTCAACTGAACTGTGACCTGGGGTTACAGATGTGCATCCACCACACCTGGCTTTCTGTGGGTGGGTGGGGGGCAGGAGGCTTGGCTTCTTATAATAGGCAGCAAACACTTCACTAGCTGATCTTCCTCCCCTGTTCTGGACCTCACCTCTGCCTTACAGCGAGTGCATCTCTAACCATTGTGCTTCCGGGCTCCTGGCTCAGGATGAAATGGGGCTCCTGTCCCTTGACCTCTCCACGGAAGCCCTTTGGATCACTGCGTTTGAACTTCAGTCCACTTGTCTGTGAGTTCACAGGGTCACAAAAGCTGCAGTGTGTGAGGCTGCATTTGTCTGTCCTCTTCAAAGGAGGCTCCCACTGGGCTCTCACCAGTTTCAACATCTAGACAGACTGAGGGTAGAGGGTAGGGAGAAGCAGAGAGGCCTCACAGACAGTGCAGACAGGACTCCCTCCTCTCCTGCTGGCTGCTCCATCCAATGGCTAGGGACCTGGCCCCTGAGCCCACTACCCTCTCTCTCTGTCTACTAGGGAAAATAAAAATATTCTAATTAAAGCCAGCACAGCCCTGGGAACAATGAAACGGTGGATGTGACTCAGTCTGTGAAGCAGGGAGCAGGATGCCAGACTCACTCTGTTACTAAAGCATTTTAGAGGGTAAAAAATGACCCCAAAGTGAGTTTAATGAATGCAGCCAGTCTGTGCAGGGGCTCAGAACTGAAGAGACAAAGAATCAGGTGGGCTGGGGTAGGACTTCCATATCCAGGAAAGAGGCTCGTGGGTGCCCAACTCCCAGGTCCTCCTTGATGCTGGGAAAGGGGCTGGCTCAGAACTAGGCACCATGGAAGTCAGCTCTAGGGCAAATAAGAACCCCTCTTCCTGACCTTGCTCCCTCTAGGTCATCACCATGGTGACAAAGGTTCCTCACAGCTGCCTGGGAGGGCACACAGGGAAGCCTGTGTTCCTGGAAGGCTTGGGAAGGGCTGCAGTGCTGACCTGCAGGCCTCTGAAGAGTCATTGCAAGTGGATGGCTAAAGCCTCCCAGCGCCAGTCCATCACCCGCCTTGCTGGTGGGAGCAGGAGGCAGAGCCCCAGGCCAGGACTCTGCAGCTCCTGAGGGCTTCAACCAGAGTCTGTGTCAGCAAAAAAGAATATTCCAGCATCTTCCTGGGGTTGGGGAAGGGAGGGTTGGGCATTGATGAAAGTGGAGAGAAAGGAGGAGGCAGGGGGATGGGGGAGTGAAAGAGGAAGAAGGGGGTCAGTTGGGGACTTTAAAGCACCCCTCATCAGGTCACCAAGGTCATCCAGCCTCAGGCCTCATCTGTTAAAGCCACAGGGAGCCTCTGTTCCCCTCTGCACTAAACACACTGTCATGGGACATAATTCACACAGTGATGGGCTTTCTTGTGTGTGTGTGTTTGTGTGTGTCCATGTGTCTGTGTGTCTGTTTGTATATGTGCATATGTGTGTTTTATGTGTGTATATATATGTGTTATATATTTGTGTGTATGTGTATGTCATATGTTTCTATGTGTATCTGCGTATGTTTCTACATGTGTGTTATATGTTTGTATGTATGTGTATTATATGTTTGTGTGTGTATGTTATATGTTTCTATGTGTGTGTATAATATGTGGTGTATGTGTATGTATGTGTGTGCTATGTATTTATATATGTGTATGTGTGAGTGAGCATGTGTGTATATGTGTATTGTGTATATGTTTGTGTATGTGTGTATACATTTGTGTATGTGAGTATGTGTGTGTATGTATGCATGAATGTGTATTTATGTGTATACATGTTATGTGTGTGCTATGTGTTTATATGTGTGTGTATGTGTGAGTGAGCATGTGTGAGTATGGGTGTATATGTGCATTGTGTGTATACATTTGTGTATGTGTGTATGTATGCCTGAATCTGGAGCGAGGCTGGTGGTGCACTCTCCATTCTCTGCAATCCTCCAGTCTCTGCTCCTATGCACCCGACCATCCCTAGGTTTTAACCCGGGTTTTGGGAAGCTGACTCAGGCCCTGAGCTTTCTTGGCAAGCACTCTTACCCACTGATCCACCTCCCCAGACACTTCCTATTAAACAAAAGCTGGGGGGTTGGGGATTTAGCTCAGTGGTAGAGCGCTTGCCTAGGAAGCGCAAGGCGCCCTGGGTTCGGTCCCCAGCTCCGAAAAAAAGAACCAAAAAAAACAAAAAAACAAAAAAAAAAAAAAACAAAAGCTGGACTGAAAAGGAGAAGTAGAGCCGGGTCTGGTAAACTCTAGGAAGAATGGGGGCTGTTGGGGAGGGGCACTCTGGACCCCTGGGCCCTGCTGGGCTTTGTGAGGACCCCCCCATCTCACCCCCAGCTGTGAGAGTAGGAGGTGCTGAAAAGCCCCCCTGCACTAGCTGCCAGCTCTGTCTAGCATTCCTTCAGAAACTAAAGGAAAAGAAAGGAGAGACCACAGAGCACGTCTAACTGAAGAGCCAGGGGAAGTGGGGGAGAGAGACAAGAGAGGAGGAGGTGGGGAGGGAGAGAAAAAGCAAATGAGAATATTCTGGGTCTATGCACCTTCAAATGTGCGCAGGAAGAGATGGGGGAGGGTCCCTTTACAATCCACACCTCGAGTGTCCAACCCTCACCTCCCCACCCAGAGTCCAAGACTGCTTCACACCTGTCATCCGGTCACTTCAGAAGCACTGTCCCAGCTTAACGCAGCTTAAAGCCCTGCTGGAACTCTGCTTTCCGGGATGAAAGTGTCAGCCTCACACTGCTTTGCAGAAGTCAGCAGGGGTGAGGAGGAGGTGGAGCCTCTCCAGCTCCGGGGGTACAGGGTGCCCCTCGGGCTGCTGGTGTGGGCCACACGAGGGCTTTCTCAGTGGCTGCTTCAGAGATGTTGTGTCTCCTCTGGGCCATTGTCCAACCCCTGGAAGCCACAGTCTGCTTGCACGTGAACCTCTGGTTGTAATAAGCAAACTTCACTATGAGGACTGGATTGAGAGGGTCAGCCAGCGGGCAAGGTACTTGCTGCCAGGCCTGATGACCTGAGTTCACTCCCCAGGACCCATGGTGGAAGGAGAGGACTGATTCTCTCAAGTTGCCTCACAGAGGTTCATACACACAAATGAATGAATGAATGAATGAATGAATGAATGAACGAACGAATGTAGTGATATTTTTCAAAGACTTGGTGGGAATTACCTAGGAGACACACCTGGGCATGTCTATGGAGATGTCACAGCCACGAGCAGCGTAACTAACATAACAGAGATCTAGTCCTGATTTTCACTCACTCCAGTGTGCAAAGGCCCAGAACCCTGACAGGTTCGGGGCTGGTGCAGAAGGAGGGGTGCAGAGAAATAAGATGTGTGTGGGCTTTACAGCAAGGCTGCATAGTGGGGCGAGGGCTTTAATATTTGTACTCCTGATAGCCTGGGTGGAGAAAGGGGCTTCCACTTTCCTTAGTTCTCTGTTGCTGTGCTAAACAGGGAGGAGAGGGTTAATTTTGATTGACAGTTACAGCCCGTCCTCAGGTGAAGCCAAGGCAGGAGTCTGAAGGCAGGACCTGAAGCAGACACCACAGAGGAGGGCTGCTCACTGGCTTGTTCCCAGCCTTGTGTTCAGCTTGCTTGTTTACATAGCCCAGGACCACCTGCCTAGGGATGGAACTGCCCATAGTGGACTGGATCCTCCCTAGTATCAATCAGCAATCAAGAAAATGACCTGCAGATGTGGCCGCTGACTAGCCTGATGGAGGCAATCCATCAACCGAGATTTCCTCTTCCCAGGTGTGTCAAGTTAACAATGACGCTAGCCATAGTTACTGTTAACTCCGGGTTCTAAGGACACAGAGTCTAACACATACACACATGTACACACATACACAGGGAGAGAGAGAGAGGAGAGAGAGAGAGAGAGAGAGAGAGAGAGAGAGAGAGAGAGAGAGAGAGATATGTCAACCATGGAAGTCTCCACTCTGTCCATTACAGTCATTCTGTCTGACCTGGAAGAAGCCGAGACTTCAGGAGGAGGAGAGAGGGTATGCAGCACAGCACAGCATTGTGGTTCCTCACACCACAAAACAAAACACATGAGAGGGTGGTATGCAGTCCCATGGCTAAGTGTTAGCCTAGTGCCCGCCCCGGCTGTGGTCCACACCCTGGGACAGAACATAAACAACAGTACCATGTGAGGAGGCTGGGGATCTCAGTGGGTACAACACCAGGTGAGGAGGCTGGGGAGCTCAGTGGGTACAGCACCACATGAGGAGGCTGGGGAGCTCAGTGGGTACAGCACCACATGAGGAGGCCCGGGGGATGGCTCAATGTGTAAAAGGCCTGTTGCACAAGCATGGTGACCTGAATTTTGTGTCCCCCAAAACCCATGTTTAGCCAGGCATGGTGGCCCAGAGAGGCCATTGCCTGAAGCCATGAAGGTGGAACCTGGGTTGCCTTCTCCAAAGCCATCTAGATGTTGGAGATGCCAGAGCCATGGGATGGCTGCCAGGAAGAGCAGCAGGCCAGGCTTGGAACCAGCCCAAGAGGGAGACATGTGTTGTAGCCAACACAGCTGGAAGGAGGGGATATCTGAAGAGCTCTTCAACATCAGACATGGAGATGCAGGACTTGGAGTCCTGCTCTGCTGTGTTCCAGTCTTGCTCTGGCCCAGAGTCCCCCCACCATGCCCGCTTCTCTACCTTCTAAAATGGTAATGTATATCCTGTGCCATCCTATGCTGGGAGTCTATAATTTGCATTTTGATTTTACAGGGGGTTACCTTTAAGAGATCGCTTCGAATCTCAGAAGAGGCTTTGGACTTTTGAATTTTAAATGTTATTGAGACCGTGAAAGACTACGGGGACTTCTGAAGCTGGACTGAATGCATTTTGCATTGTGATATGGCCACAAACCTGTGGGGGCCAGGGAGTGAGTGTGGTGGTTTGAATAAGAGTGGTTCCCATAGGATCATGTGTTTGACTGCTTGGTCCTGAGTTGGTGGAACTGCCTGGGAAGGATCAGGAGGTGTGGCCTTGTTGGGGGAGGTGTGGCCTTGTTTGGGGAGGTGTGGCCTTGTTGGAGGAGGTGTGGCCTTGTTGGGGGTGTGGCCTTGTTGGAGGGGGTGTGGCCCTGTTGGAGGAGGTGTGGCCTGTTTGGCAGAGATGTGGCCTTGCTTGGGGAGTGTGTCTCTGCAGGTGGGCTTTGAGGTTTCAAAAGCCCATGCCACTCCCAGTTAGCTCTCTCTTCCTCCTGTGTATGGATCAGATGTGAGCCCTCAGCTACTGCTCCAGCACCATGCGTGCCTGCCATCATGATAGTCATGGACTCATCCTCTGAAACTGTAAGCCCCAGTGAACTCTCTCTTTTATAAGCTGCCTTGGTCACTGTCTTAGCACAGCAATAGAACAGTCTCTGAGACACCGGTGGATCCTGGGAACCACAGGAAGCCAGTCTGGTCCAATCTGTGGAAGTCAACAAAAGAAGACTCCTGGCACTGACCTCTGACGTATACACTCATGTGCACATACAGGCTCATACACATGAGCATGCATCTACATGTCCAAAAGCTATCTGAAGGGATGAGAAGGGACCAGTGTCATTCGGTAGAAATAGAAAATCACAAGAGATTATTTTAGATTTTCTTACAGCTATGTTTTTAAAAATTAAAAGACACAGCTGCAGTTGGCTCAAGAATGCATTTTTAACACAGTAGATCTCAGGTATTGTTTAATAATAAAAATCAAGATTAAAAAATTGTGGACTTGGGTCTGGAGAGAGATGGCTCAGTGGTTAGGAGCACTGACTGCTCTTCCAGAGGTTCTGAGTTCAATTCCCAGCAGTCACATGGTGACTCACAACCACCTGCAGTGGAGTCAATGCTCTCCTCTGGTGTGTCTGAAGACAGTGACAGTGTACTCACATTCATAAAAAAAATAAATATTAAGACACACACACACACACACACACACACACAGAGAGAGAGAGAGAGAGAGAGAGAGAGAGAGAGAGTGATTTAAAAAAAAATTGTGGACTATTCCTCTGGTCATGCCACGTTGAGGAGATCTGGTAGGAAGTTTCACCCTTAGAACACATCTTAATGGGGCTGGGGATTTAGCTCAGCGGTAGAGCGCTTACCTAGGAAGCAGAAAGCCCTGGGTTCGGGCCCCAGCACCGAAAAAAAAAAAAAAAAAAAAAAAAAGAACACATCTTAATTTAATCCGCTGTGCTCTGAGTGGCCAGTGGCCACACGGCTGACATTATGTGCAGGGCAGAGGGACACAATCTCATTGTAATTAAACTCAGCCTCCAGTAACCCCATACTGCAAAGGATGAAGTGGTCCCCACAGAGCAAGTGACCCAGGGTCGCTCAGCTAGAAAGAACCCATCTGGCTGGGGCTATCTGACCCGTTTGCCATAACTTCATTGGGATCCAGGATCTTCGGCCCAGTCGTACAGTGTCTTCCCCCTCCCCAAGCCATTGATTACTCTCTTGATTTATGGCAGGCCTGCCAGGCACCTCTGCAGACATAATGAATTTGTTTCTGCTGGCGGAGGTTTGCAGACACCTCCCTCCACGCCCCACTTCTGGCTCAGACAACTCGATCGATTGCTTGATTCCTCTGCTGGTCCATGATTCCGAGAGACCTACAGCAGTGGTTAGATTCGCTTAATCAGGCTTGCTCGAAGCCGCCCGCCTGATGATTTTATTGGGTCTCACTTTTCAGCACTGGTTCCCTGGAGTCTTGTTCCAGCCAGAGTGGAGGCTGCATCTGCTGATGTAGGTATGGAAGCCTGCCAGGTCCTCCCCTACGGAGGAATCTAATACTAAAGTGTGATCACCTGACCTGAAAAACCAGCATTTATTGTGCTGCAGCTGAGTACTCAGTACTCTGTAGAGATTGTAGTCCTGCTGAGTACTCAGTACTCTGTACAGACTGTGCTCCCACTGAGTACTCAGTGCTCTGTATAGACTGTGCTCCAGCTGAGTACTCAGCACTCTGTACAGATTGTTCTCCTGCTGAGTACTCAGTACTCTTTACATGTGCTACTGCTGAGTACTCAGTACTCTGTACAGACTGTGCTCCAGCTGAGTACTCAGTACTCTGTACAGACTGTACTCCTGCTGAGTACTCAGTACTCTGTACATGTGCTCCAGCTGAATATTCAGTACTCTGTACATGTGCTCCTGGTGAGTACTTAGTCCTCTGTACAGATTGTGATCCAGCTGAGTACTCAGTACTCTGTACATGTGCTCCTGCTGAGTACTCAGTACTCTGTACAGACTGTGCTCCAGTTGAGTACTCCACACTCTGTACAGGAGTATTAAAGACAATGCCAGTAACTACCGACATGCTTCACGAAAGGAGAGAATGCCATGTGACACGTGTGGCCAAGCTGTTCTGTCTGTGAACAGCCTGCCCTGTTCTTGCACACACCTAGATGGCGTGTGTGTGTGTGTGGATCAATTGTTTGACTTGGTGTCTTGATGTAATTAAGAACCAACAACCGTGAGGTATGGGGGACGCCTGCAGCTTCCCACGGAGGCGGTTTATAAATTGTTTTGACATGCGGCCTGATTCATCCTCGATTACTGTTACGCACCTTGGGCACCGTCAGTTACTGCTGTGCAGCGCAGGCATTTGCAGGTGTGTGTGTGCGCGGCAGCGCTACAGAAAGCCTCTTAGGATGATGGGACGTCAGTGACGTCACCAACGGGCTCTTTTCAGCTCCAGTCTCGTCTCACGGTCAGCTCTTGTCACGGCTGCAGCCCTCACAGATCTCCATGTTGTTGAGCTCAGTGTGATGATCCGGGGACAGCCGAGGAGCAGCTGACATTAACTTTGTCCTTTGTTTCCACCGGCATCTCTAGCAGGTGTGCCGGCTGTAGGAGGGTGTCGCTCTTGTTTCTAGTTCACAGAAGGGGAAACCGAGGCTCTGAGAATGAAGACTTTCCCAAGGACACCGTCACAGGCAGACTGAGGCATGCGGCTGACCACAGCTGTTCTTAGAAATCCCCGGGGTCTACCCTACCCCGCCCTGGGCAAGGGTGTCTGGAGCTCTGACCTCAGAGCCACTGTCCTGTGACCTTCAAAGACCTTGAGCTGCTGATCAAGCTTCTCAGAAGGGTGCTGATTGTGAGGGAGATTTTCTGTTTCTGGAAACAAAGAGGAGATTCAGGTGCGCCAATGGCTCTTATTTGGCAGAGGTTGGGGGCAGTTGGAGGGAGCTCCACGATCCTGATCACTGGCAAAATGGAGGCAGCACGCATGCGCGCACGCACACAGGCTCCCCAGGAAGGCGGGGACAGCTGAAGGCAACTATCACGGAAGCAACCATTTCCAAGACGCTCTTTGTGAGGACGGATAGGCAAGACCTCGGAGTTCCTCGTGCCCAGCAAAGAGTGTTTCTGACCTGGAAGGCTGAACCCCAACCTTCTGGTACACTTGGGCCACCATGGCCCCGGAGCAGTTGATTCTGGGTGCTAGGTGGGTCCTGGAGTCTTTCTCTTACCTGAATGGTGGGAGTTTCCAGCACAGTGGCAAACGCCCGACGCAGGCTACTTACCAGAAGGCTTCTCATGGATTGGTGTCTCTAGGCCATGGCGCTGTAGTCAGCTTGGGTCTTACTTGGAGTTCCCAGGCCTGGGCAGCAGATTAACCAACAGCTCCAAGTTCCAATCTACGTCTTCTCTCAGAGTCTCAGTCTATCATATGGAAAACGGGATAATGCGGGATCTCCATGCTGCGCACCAAGGGCTTCCCATCTGAGTCTCATTCCCAAGTCCTCAGACAGATACCTCTCTGTAGTAACTGACCAATAACTCTACTTCTTAAGCCCAAAGCAATGCTCAGCAGGGGAAAGCCAAGCAGGAATCGACAAGGTCCAGAGCTCACCCTTCCCTATCGTGGGCTCTTCTGCTTTTTCGGTTTCCATGTTACGTTTGTTTGGAAACTCTGAAGAGCGCGCCCCCTACAGGGTTGTCAGTTGAACATGGTATCTATGAGAGCGGGACAGGGAGAGAGGCCATGCTGGAGGAAACACCGAGATGGATGTCAGTGGGCAGATGGCGCACCTCATGCCATCAGATCTGACTGCCTGGGCTTTGTCAACTGTTCGAATTCCTCCTGTGTTGACCCCTCCGAAGGTAGTTTGCTGCTGTTGCTGCTGCTGCTGCTGGATTGAAGCCCTGTGTGCAGCCCCTTTCTCCACTCAGGCTTCAGACCCCCGTCAGCTCACTCTGGATGTGCCCAGGTTTATTCTCACGTCACTTTAGCAGGAAAGACTGTGAGCAAGAGACAAACCTCGCTATCGATTCCCCCAGGCCCAGGGAGGCAGACACACCATAGCTTAAAAAGCAGGGATCACGGCTAAGAAGGCCTGTAGGAAATAACAGGAGAGCACCAGGCGTCTGTCCAGGGCTGAGCGGTGCAAAGCAAGTTCTCCGGCTGAGGCTCTCGAGATCCCTCATCCTGATAGGAAACATTGTGCTGTTTGGTTGTGGAATTCGATGCCTAACGCTCTAAGGCCTGCCTGCTACCTTTGCCATAAAGTCCAACACAGAAAGTTCTGAATGGGTTTTTACATGAACAAATGGCCAATATAAAATTGCATCTGTTCTCATGGATTGAAAACAGACCAGGCATTATTTATTGAGTTAATGACGCCAAGCTGTAGTAGACTGTTTACAGGGACAGCTGCAGCTATCCCTCCCCTGGTAGACTACACCGCTAATCGGACTCCTTTATCTGTTTCTTTGAAGAGGTAGGGTCTATCTTCCTGTCCCTGAATCCTGACATGGCTTCCGATCAGGAAGATACAACATGTGTGGTTAGTGCCTGTTTCTTTCTATGTCAATCCGCTTACTACTACTATAATGAAACACCTGAGGTAGAACGATTTATAAGGAAGGAACACTTGTTTTCGAACACGGCTTGGGAGGCTTCAGTCTGAGGTCGGATGGCACATTGCCGTGGCGAAGGGATTGAGGAAGCAGCACCACGAAGGTGGAGCATGTGGCAGAGGAAATGGCTTACCTGGCAGCATCCAGGAAGTAAAGAGAGAGAGACAGCAAGGAAGTGGGTCCCAACATCTTTCAGAGTGTACAACCAGTGGCCTAGCTTCCTCCCACTAGGTGCTGTCTACCTGCTGGTCTGTCTGTCTTTGTCTCTGTCTCGCTCTTAAAATAATTACGTGTACATGTGTTTGTGCATGCGAGTACAGGAACACTGGAAGGTCAGGGAAGCCCTGGAGCTGGAGTTTCCGAAGGTGTGAGCTCCGTCCGACGTGAGTGCTGAGAACCAAACCCGGGCCCTCTGCAAGATCTGCGTGCACTCTTAACTGCCGAGCCATCTCTTCAGCCCCTCTTTTAACGGTTCTACCATCTTGCAGCAACACCTGACCTCAGTGGGTCTCAGCAAGACACTGCGCATCCTGGATGCAATGTGTTGAGGTCTAAATTTCGGCCCGCGTCCAGACAGACCACACCAAACCAACATGGTTCCACGTGGAGAGGTTTAATGAGAGAAGAGTAGAAGAGGGGAGGAATAAAGGAGGCCGGCCATGAGCACGTGGAGGGGAGGGGGGAGGGTAATTGGGAGAGAAGGGACGGGGACAAAGAGGGCAGGAGAGTAGAGAAGAGTAAGAGCAGAGAGCGGAGGAGGGGCCAAGCAGCCCCTTATATAGTGTCAGGCACACAGCTGGCTGTTGCCAGGCAACTGTGGGGGCGGAGCTTAGAATACCAACACAATGACCTTAGGTTCCCTTAAGATCTTAAGACCCTGTCACTAACCAACTGGAAGGAAAGAAACCAGGGCGTGGGGAGCAGAAACAGGAGGACTCAGCCAGGGCCATCCAAGTCAGTTGGTCGCCAGCGGACCCAGTAACGCTCGGTTAACAGCCGTCATGACACTGCCTTCAGATAGGGGATGGCGGGACACTTCTTCCACACCAGTAGCTGATTGGTGCACGCTCGTTCTAGACATCGTATCACCCAGTCAGCGGTATTGCCCTCCAAACTAAGGATGACAAATCCAGCTACGTGCCCCCCAGAACATGGTCTTTCCTTGACCCACAGTAAGATCAAAACTCCCAAGCTGCCAGACAGCCTCAGTGTCTCGGCCGTTATGAGCCGTTTCTTGCAAAGATGCGAGAAGTGGAGATAGTCTTACAATTTCTTCCTTCACTGCTTAAGGGAAAAGCCCCCATTCTTGGAATCCCGCTGTTCCTCTTTCCCTTGGAGTCACCGGGGACATCACGGGGATATCACGGGGACAATGACCGGCATCAGCAAGGCTCCTCAGTCTAAAGGCCTTGGAGGGGATGTGACCCAGATTGCTTCTGACTGAGAGCCGCATGTTAAAGCAGTGGGCGACTGGGAGCTGTGTATTGCACTGGTGGGCACAGCTAGGGAGCTGTTTGATGGGGAAAGCGATGACTCCATAAGTGGGGAACTAGACTTCAGATCCTGGAACCCACATAAAAGTGGGAAATGGTAGCATGTGCCTGTTATCCTGTTGCTACGGAGGCAGGGACAAGAGAACCCCCCAAATCATTGTGACAAGTTCTAGCAGAATCATTGTGCTCTGGGCTCAGTGGGAGAGCCTGTGTCAAACGTAAGGCAGAGAGGGAACGAAGGAGATGACATGTTGACTTCTGTTCTCCATGTGCACATGGGTATGGCTACCCATTGTGTACACGCATGTGTGTGTATACATATACACCTGTGCCCTGTTGAGGTTTGGTCTGCTGCTATGTACTGTAATGCTAAGTGAGGGCCCCCAAGATTTGGTTGCCTCAGAGACAGGACAGTCCACATGTAGACCCAAGTGATGCTATGTGACCCGGCCCCAAGTTATCTCTGATGGTGAGTATACATGCCGGCAGCCAATAGATGGGCAGAAGAGACACAGGCGGGGTTTAGGGTTCTCAGGCTTGGGATTGGCAGAGAACCACGAGCTGGCAGGAGAAGGAGGTGAAGATACCATGGGTTAGGAGTCAAGACAAGATGGCCCTGAAGGCTGGCCAATTGGAATTGAGAAGAGCAGCCCAGATGAAGCATTGCAAGTAATAACTCGAGGTTATCAATAGGAAAGTAGATTCTAATAGCATAGGGGTAGGTATCTGCCCAGCTCTTGTGCTGATTAAGGCTAACTGTAGACTTAAAGGTTGTGTGTGTCCTTTCTGGGAGCTAAATGGTCAAAGGTGGGGTAGAAACCCAAGATTGGGATTAAAAAGTTTTATAACAGTGTGAACACGCATGCACACAAAACTACACATACACACATGCACACAAACTTATGCCTATAACCCCCACAGGCATACACATGTACGCACACAACCTCTCACACTCATGTACACATGCACATAGACATAGCACACATACAAATGCACACTACCTCCGCACACAACACACACCACACTGTCTACACACACACACACACACACACACACACACACACAGAGTTGGTGTAGTCTCACTACAACCTTATCTCTGTCTCAAAGGGGAGGAAACACAGGTTCAGAGAGACAATTCTAAGTTGTACCACCCAAGAGAGGAGCCAGTGGCTATTTCAATTTACATTAATTAAAATGAAAATAATAAAAACCCAGCTTTTTGGTCACACTAGCCACATCTCATGCTCTGGATAGCCAGGGGTGGCAGCTGGCTGTCACACTGGGCAGCACAGACCCCAGTGGCTTCGTATGCAAACAGTCAAAAGGGATAGTAGTGGGAGACCGCTAGCTGCACACTGAAGGCTGTGAGGATCCAGTCCAGGCTGGTCCGTACCTCCTGCTCCGCTGACATCACACCAAGAGGCGCACCAGGCCTGGCATGCTTGTTCACAGCTCATTGTCATCTATCAACAGAGAGGCTGGGGGGGGGCAGAGACTTGTAATTAGGGGCGATGGAAGCTGAAAGGAAGATCAATGAGGGAAAAGCGAGGCTCACAGCAAGTCATTAAATATCGCTTGGTCTGTCAAAGTTGGACGTGGTTCCTTGGGGGCTACTTCCCACCCCTCAGACTGACCCACCCTCCACCTTGGCTGGTGAGAAGGCGGATGCCTGGTCTACTGCTGGGTATCCACGTTGCTCCAGCTAGGTGAGGGCTGACTAAACCGGGGAATCCCATGGGTTGATGCCCCAAAGGAGAAGAAAGAAGGCATGGTAGGTGTGCCACCATTCTACTCAAATCTCAGCCTCTGGTTGGCTTCAGGCTGAGCCTTGGGTCCTCTTCCCTGTCCCTGATTGGTTTTAAGGGTGGCCAAGGGGATGAGCGGACTTTGCAAATACTCAGTGGGTACACACCGCGTGCCAGGCAGTATTGTTGGCACCAGGAGTGGTCACAGGGTATACACTGGAGCAGTCATACACCATGATGGCTTGGAGGGAAAGAGGAGATTCCTCAATTCGGTCCCCAGCCATAGACCCTGGGGTCAGGACATTTTTTTTCCCTCTGGGAAGCAGAGGTGGAGGATGTGAGGGGGAAGAGAAAACTGTCCTCTGTGACATGTCACCTGGTGAGTCCCCATCATGACAAGAAGTCCGTCACCCAGGGACAGCATGAGACGTTACCACCCAGTGTAGGATGATGTCATACAGGTAAAGGCGGGTAGAACGAGGCCTGTCATTGGACGAGAAGGAAGGATGGGCAGGAGAAAAGTTTTAGAGAGAGGAGGAGACTGGAGCAAGGGAAGAGGAAGCCGCCGAGAGAACATGGAGGCTGACGTTAAGATTCCTCTCTGTACCCTTACAAGTTGTTATGAGTGTCCTTAACGGATGGATGTGTACAAGGCTTTGTGTGTCTAGGTGGGCAATTATATCTTATCAATTGAATCAGAGGTGGTTGTGTGTTCTTGTGGAGAATTTGAGTTCAAGAGAGTATGTGGTGGCTGGAGACACGAGGCCACCACAGAATCGGGATGTATATTTCTGGCGTGGTGGCAACTTGCCTTGGGAACTAGATGGGTAGAGAGATTGTTGCCAGGCTCAGAGAGAGGCTATTGGCAATGTGATATGGGATGGAGCAAAGCGGGTGAGATGCTTTGATGACTGAGATGAAGATATCTACCAGATATCTTGGGGCACTGCAGTGCCGGATCTAGTGCAGGGTAAAAGACAGCATCACCATCATCACCACCACCACCACCATCATCATCATCACCATCACCACCACCATCATCATCATCATCACCACCATCACCATCATCATCACCACCACCACCACCATCATCATCATCATCATCATTTTATAGCAACAACCAGGTAACTTCTACAGAGCAGCCGGGAACCGGGATTTGCCCATGCCTTCTCCAGAGGGCAGTTATGTACTCGTTAGAACATCTGATCCACCACAGAGTTGCTCAAGTGAGCAAGAGAGACCTTGAAGCCACAAAACACGAGCTTGCTGACAAAGGTTTTCCTGACATGCTGCGAAGTAGTATGGCTGGCAGATGTATGCAGGACATAGCGTGTGGACCAGGCCATCCAGCATTCTTGCTGGATGATCCTTCATGTATGGGATCAACTGGCAGAGGAGAGGATCATCTTAGACTAACTGCTATCAATGGTGCTTTCGGAGGTCAGTTGGGGTGTGAACTGGGGCTCCTAGAGCTCCAGGCTAATTGAGGAGCCAACAGCTGATACCTAGTAGGCTCTAATAGATTGTAAAGACACACAGAGGTGCTGAGTCTGAGCACTGTTGGTCCAGGAGTAGAGCCCAGAGAACACTCACTACTGGTCCTGGGTGTTGCAGTCTATTGAGCCCATCCCTAGAGAGAGCTGGAGACAGAATCTCAACTGGCACAGGGGAAAGTGATTACTGAGAAGCATTGGAATTAAGGAAATAATTCTCTAGGATTTTTTAATTAAAACCTTCAGCCCAAGAAGCCTGTTAATTTCAGTGTCTGAAGCGGCTCTCCTGCCTCTCAGCTCCTGCTGCCTGTGTGGTGTCTGAATCGGCCCTCCTGCCACTCAACATCCTGTCATCTCAAGTGGCTGCCTCTGAGTTCCTAACTTGTGAGGCCCTCATGCTGTGGGTGGCAGGTGTGTGAGCACAGCCAGATGAGGAGCCAGTTCCTCTACCAATGCATTCCTGTGGAGAGAACACCGTATATGACCTGTGCTACATTCATGTGTGACCTGTGCTACATCCATGTGTGTCCCATGCTACATCCATGTATGACCTGTGCTACATCCATGTGTTTCCCGTGCTACATGTATGTGTGTCCCATGCTATATCCATGTGTGTCCCATGCTACATCCATGTGTGTCCCATGCTACATTCATGTGTGTCCCATGCTACATTCATGTGTGTCCCGGGCTACATCCATGTTTGCCCTGTGCTACATCCATGTGTATCCCGTGCTACATCCATGTGTGTCCCGTGCTACATCCATGTGTTTTCTGTGATACATCCATGTGTGTCCCGTGCTACATCCATGTGTGTTCTGTGCTACATCCATGTGTGTCCCGTGCTACATCCATGTGTTTCCTGTACTACATCCATGTGTGTACCATGCTACATCCATGTGTGTCCCATGCTACATCTATGTGTTTCCTGTGCTACATCCATGTGTGTCCTATGCTACATCCATGTGTGCCTTGTGCTACAACTCTTACGATTATTTTTGGGTGTTCTCCTATCTACAGAAATGGCTCACCCCAGCAGAGCCTCATTCATCCCACACATGCTCCTCCAACTGCACTAGGGCTTCAGGCAGTGGCTGCCCCTCCGCCTACTGTTCCTTAAGTGTACTCTGGAATATGGGGAGTTGAGCTGACCTGAAGGGAGGTACATCAAACCCACAAACCCATACAGACTCCAGAAGAAAAGTGGCTTTCGCATGAACAGCTTCAACAGAAGGCAAATGTCTATTCTCTATGCTCTTGACTGTGCACGGGATGCAGTTGGCTGCCTGAATTCTTGCCTTAACTCCCCCAAAATGATGAATTATGACCTGGAATTCAAGGCTAACAATCTCTTTCCTCCTTTAAGTTGCTTTGGGTCAGGGCATTTACCACAGCAACAGAACAATCTAGAACACAACCCAAATGTGTCCCACAAATCACGTCATTTATTCCTGATAATATTCCTTAAGATGGCTCTAACTGTAGGTCCCATTTTAAAGCTGGAAAAGTGAGGCACATAAAGGCTACACCCCATAGGCTGGGCCTTGTAGCCAATGAGTGACAGCCACTTTGCAGCTCTGCTTGAGTTCCCACCATCCACCCGAGCTCCACTCAGTCTCTCCATGGGGAGACAGACACTGGGGAAAGTGAGAGAGCTCTCCTCTTGGAAAACTGCAAGACCCAAGCCACTTCTTGGCTGGGCCTTCACAACAGAATTTCTGCCTGAACTAAAGATGAATTTGGTTTCTTCAGGGGAAACTGAAGTTTCTGATGCCATTGGGAAAGAGACTCAGGTGGCTCTCTGTCACATCTGGACTCTAGTTTTCACGGCTTTACTAACGAGGCCTCAGCCAGCCGTTCACAAATTCTAGCAAAGGAGGCGTCACCACGAGGTACATCAGACCCTGTCAGAGAAGCCATGGGCAGAGCGTGGGGCTGGGACTTCTCGGTGTCCTTCATCTTGTGCCAACCCCTCCTTATCCCTTACTCCTATACCATTCTTTCTCACTTATTCATTCATTTATTTATTTATTCATTTATTATTTTATGTGTATGTGTGTGCACATGCACATGTCTGTGGAGACAAGAAGCCATCATACCGCCTATAGCTGGAGCTATACGGGGTTGTGAGCTGCACAACCTGGGTGCTAGGAACCTGGCTCTAATCCTCTGAAGGCACAGGAAGTGTTCTTAGCCTCTGGGCCACCCCTTTGGCCCCTCTTCTTCCTTTTTTTTCTGTCTCTCTCTTCCCCCCCCTCTTCTCCCCTCCCTCTTCCCTCCACACCCTGCCTCTCCCCCACCTTTGCCCTTTCTTTGTGGGGATCAAGGCCTGGGTAAATCCTGGAGCAATGAGCTATTAATACACCCAAGCCCACTCTTTCTTTTTAAACACACGCAGTACTAGCAGAAATACAGAGATTGGGTAGGTGGGCTAGGACTGTAACTTGGTGCAGACTGAGGGCTTCCCTAGTACACTCCAGGTCCTAGGAGAGAGGGAGAGAATGGAGGAGGGGGAGGGAGGGAGGGAGGGAGGGAGAGAGGGAGGAAGAGAAGGAGGGAGGGAGGGGGAGAGGGAGGGGAAAGAAGGGAGGGAGAGAGGGAGCACTCCTTAGGCAGCATCCTCAGTGTAACTGCTTCACAGGTAATAAAACTCAGGGCAGGGCTGCCCTGGTGTCAAGCTGGCCACAGATGTAGGAAACTCTGAAACTCTGCAGTCTGGGTCACCCTCCTGCCTCCCCTGGGCATGGTTTCAGCAGTTCTGCTGCTGTCCTTCTGCTGGATGATTGTCTGAAGATCAGAAGGGAGCAGAGGGGTCCTGATTACCCAGCGTTTGCCGCTGCGGCTCCCAGACGCCTTTCTTTGTCTGGGCAAAGGGCTTCCTAGCAGGCTGCTGTTGGCCTCTGATCACTGATGTTTCATGTCAGAGGCCACTGGGGTGGACAGGAGCTGGAGATCCCCAAGGAAGCACCTTCTGAGGTCCTCAAACTAAGACACCTGAGACCTGTGGGGAGTCGTTATGCTCCACTGGGCTTTGCTTTAGACAGGGTCTCACTGCTGAGTCCAGCCCCACTTCGACCTGTCGTTCATCTCCCTATTCCAGTCTCTAGAACACCGGGGTTACAGATGTGAACTCCCGAGGCCACCTCTGTTACATTTAAGAGGTAGACACAGTTTCCTTGTGGAGTCGATCACTTAGCTAAAGGCTGTGGCTTAAAACCTGGCCTTCTGCAGGGCACCTCCACAACTTGCTTGGTCAGGTTGCTCACACCCATGTGTCATGTGAGGTCTTCCTCTTCCCATCTCCCACAACCCCAGTCACAACTGACTGGACAAGGAGGGACACCATGGAGTCAAGGCAAACAATCTCGAGGTTGCCAGATTCCAGAGGGTCAAGACAGGGCTCCCAGGACCAATCATCTCCTACTGCATGGGAAATGATCTTAGATGGTGCACATGGGTGTCACGTTCCTGTGGTTTTATTTGAAGGTATTCCAGAAAAAAATGCTGCTTTCCTGCTTATGGTGCTGATGGGAAAGCTCTCTTTACAATATAGTAATATCAACAAGAAATTAATGATTTGTGTGTGCATGCACACATGTGTATGAATGCTGGCATACATGGCCACTGTGGGTATATGGAGGTAGAGGGTAACCTTGGGTACCCATCCTCCTGCCTTTCACCTTAGGTAGGGTCTCTCTTGTTTACCATTGTATACCCAAGGCTATCTCACCCAGGAGCTCCTAGGTACGTTCCTGCCTCTGCCTCCCATCTCATCCTAATAGCGCAGGAATTACCCACGGATTCCACCACATCTGACTTTACGTGAATTCTGGGGTTTGAACTTGGGTTCTCGTGCTTGTGTCTCAGTTACTTTTCTAATGCTGTGTGTGATGAGACACTAGAGCAACTTATAAAAAAAAAGTGTTTATTTGGGTTTAAGTCCTTGATGGCAGATCAAAGGCATGGTAGCAAGGACAGCTGAGAGCTCTCACCTCAACCAAAAGCAGGAGGTAGAGGGGATTCATTTGAAACCTCAAAGTCTGCTCCCAGTGACACACCTCCTCCAACAAAGCCACACCTCCTCCAACAAGGCCACACCTCTTCTAAGAAGGCCACACCTCCTCCAACAAGGCCACACCTCTTCTAAGAAGGCCACACCTCCTCTAAGAAGGCCACACCTCCTCTAACAAGGCCACACCTCCTCTAACAAGACCACACCTCCTCCAACAAGGCCACACCTCCTCCAACAAGGCCACACCTCCTCCAACAAGGCCACACCTCCTCCAACAAGGCCACACCTCCTCCAACAAGGCCACACCTCCTCTAACAAGACCACACCTCCTCCAACAAGGCCACACCTCTTCCAACAAGGCCACACCTCCTCCAACAAGACCATGCCTCCTAATCCTTTCCAAACAATTCCACCAAGGGACCGAGTATCCCGGCATAGGAGTTTACGGGACCCATTACTCATTCAACCCACCACAAGCAACTTACCCATTGAGTCGTCTCCCCAGGAATTGACTTTTCTTCAGGGTCTGATCATTTATGTGTTACTCCTCCTTTTGTTGTTTGTTTGTTTGGTTGGTTGGTTGGTTGGTTTTTCCAAGACAGGGCTCCTCTCTGTAGCTCTGTGTCTTAGTCAGAGTTTCCATTCCTGCACAAAACATGACCAAGAATCGACTTGGGGAGGAAAGGGTTCATTCAGCTCACACTTCCATGTTGCTGTTCATCACCAAAGGAGGTCAGGACTGGAACTCAAGCAGGTCAGGAAGCAGGAGCTGATGCAGAGGTCACGGAGGGATGTTACTTACTGGCTTGCTTCCCCTGGCTGGCTCAGCTTGCTTTCTTATAGAACTCCGGACTACCAGCCCAGGGATGGCACCGCCCATAGTGGACTGGGTCCTCCCACCTTGATCACTAATTGAGAAAACGCCTTACAGCTGGATCTCATGGAAGCCTTTCCTCTTTCTCTATGCTAACTCCAGCTTATGTCAAGTTGACACACAAAACCAGCCCGTACACCTTGGCTGTCCTGAAACTCACTCTGTAGACCAGGCTGGCCTCCGACTCAGAGAGATCCATCTGCTTCTGTTTCAGGAGTGCTGGGATTAAAGGTGTGCCCCACCACAGCAAGGATTATGTGTTACTCTCAAAGACTTGCTTTTAGCTGGACTCAGACTTCACAGTAGGGGACAGCCTAATCTCTTGACAATCTGTCCCTAGCGTTTGGTTTTGGCTTCCTCCCTCTCTTGGCCCAAAGTGTAGCATATTCTGCAGATGCACCCTCGATTTCCTTAGTATGGTTCCTTCGTAGCAACATGTGTTTATGCCGAGGGACACATGGAATAGCACAAGACGCAGAGACTGGGGTTGGGGATTTAGCTCAGTGGTAGAGCGCTTGCCTAGCAAGCGCAAGGCCCTGGGTTCGGTCCCCAGCTCCGGAAAAAAAGACAAAAAAAAAAAAAAACAAGACGCAGAGACTTGGGTGCTTTGGTCCCTGTACTTTTCACCTCTGTCACTTAAGGGCTTTCTGAAGACATACTGGGGACACCGTCATCTCTAGAGAGAAGGAAAGACTTTTGGATGCTATTTACTCTTTGCAGCCCTGACTGCCAAGGCCAGTACTGTCTGTCCATGAGTGTCTGTCAGTCCAGGAATCAACCTCTCTCTCTCTCTCTCTCTCTCTCTCTCTCTCTCTCTCTCTCTCTCATCAAGGAGGCACTTCCCTCACAGCCAGTGTCAGTTCCAACTACTCCTCTGACTTCTAAAACTCTTCTCAAAGCCCTAATGAGGACACTGATCAAAGGGAGCCCAGGCTAGGCCAGGGAGCCCAGGCTAGACCAGGGATCTGGCTCTACCCAAATCCGAGTGCCCATCTCTAGACCGTTGGCGTTCACCAAGACAACCAGAAAAGCCAGTTGTTACATGGCTTAACATCTGTTAATGAGTACTTACCATCCACACCCTGTTATCGCCAATCGATATAAGATTTATCACCTAGTGGGGGACAATTGCGACTGCCAGTGCCCCAGCTCTGCGCAGGGCGTTGCGGCTAATTGAGATGGAAGCTCGGCAGAAGCTTAATGAAAACGTGAATCCCTACACATTAATCAAACAATTATTTCTATAACCACAAGACAGCTGATCCTAAACCTAATTAGGAAATAAACAAAGTTAATTAGCGAGCAGACGACGTTCAGTAATCATATATGTGTCACAGGAAAAGAAATATCAGGCGACGACTCATTAAAATGTCCCAGGCCACCATCATTCTCCCATTCGTAATATTGCCACCCTCCAGCTTCAGGAAAGCAATATACAAAATTGTATTAAGGCTTTTTTTTTTTTTTGCTTCAGGGGGTCTAGGAGACACCAGAGAACAAAGATATGTATTATTATCAAAAATAAATAATTGTATTTTCTTTTAAGTGACAGAGGCAAGAGAAGGGAGTGTATGTAACAAGTTTGACTCCATTGTTAAAGTTTGGGTCTTTTCAAGAAAGACAGGTGGAATTCATGGCAGAAGTAAAAACCATGACATTCTAAACAAAACCACCTATGTTCCCCCTCCTCCTTCCCCTCCTCCTACTCCTCCTTCCTCCTCCCCCTCCCCCTTCTCACCCCTCCTCCCCCAATGTACACCCTCAGCAACCTGGTACAGTCTGGATCCCAACTGTGGACACACCTCCTGACTTCGCCTCATCAGCTGATTGCTTCCCGTGCTCAAAGGCTCCAAGAGCCTCCACCTGGCCGTCCCTCAGACACGAGGGTGGTGCAGATCGGACAAACTGTTCCAAGGAGCAGTCTGTCCTCTCATCTGAGAAGCAGCAAATGTAGAAAAGGAAGCCATCTGGGAGGTTTCTGGGAGGAACGTCTGGTATGAAAGTTTCCCCAGAAGCATGGACTTGGGCAAGACCGAGTTGCACTCCAGGATGCAGTAAAAAAACAGCATACCAGTGGGCTGTGTTCTCCGCATGTCTGCGTCACAGGACCCGCCGTGCCATGGGGGAATGTTTCCTTACAGTCACTGCCATTTGTGAGCTGGGGAAACTGAGGCAAGAGGCTCCGCCCTCCAGACAATCTTCAGGAGACCAAGCCAAGACTGAGGCAGGCTGATCTGAGTTTGAGGCTAGCCTGGTCTACAGATGAAGTTCCAGGATAGCCAGGGCTACACATAAAGAGTCCTGCTACACAGCCCAGACTGCCGTAGGAGTCCTGAATTGTCTTCCTTAACCGTTCTGCTGCGCATGTGCAGGCCAACACTACAGCATCCGGCTCCCCAGTCCCATCTTTGATCAGTTGACCCTATCGCGAGATTATTTTTCAATAAGCAACAACTTCCAAAGTACACGGTTTAAAACACCAAAGGCTCTGAGACAGAAGCCCCCTCACCACGTCTGCTGTCATTCACTAGCCCTTGAGACCTCGGGTGGTTCCATTTTCAATCAGTGCACGGATGGCACCATCGGTAGTTTGAGTTCTTTTAAAAGCAGGACCCTGAGGCAAATTGGTGTCAAGCAGTTAATTTAGGAGAGTGGTTCTCAACCTGTGGGTCACGGCCCCTTGGTGGTCTCAGATCAGATATTTATGTTACAATTCGTAACAGTAGCAAAAAATACAGTTAGGAAGTAGCAATGAAGTGATTTCATGGCTGTGGGTCACCAAACATGAGGAGCTGTATTAAACAGTGGGGTCGCGGTGTCAGGAAGATTGAGAGACACTGATTTAGGGGGAATGCTCTAGAAATTGAAGCACAGAGATGGGGAAGTAAGGCATCTACAAGTGCATGAGTGAGTGAGCAGGACACTGCTTTCTAAGGGTTCCTTGGCTCACAGAAGGATTTCTGTCCACTGTGGTGGTTGGGAGTCATGGGGCAGGAGAGTGAGGGAGCTGCACCCACAGTCAGGAAGCAGAGAGGGGCGGGATTGTTGCTCAGTTTGCTTTCTCCTTATTCAGCTTGGCGAGACAGCCTTTGGGATGGTGACTTCCATATTCAACACAGGCCTTCCCTCCCCCTCCCTCTCCCCTCCCTTTCCCCTTCCCTTCCCCTCCCCTCCCTTCCCTTCCTTCTCCCCCTCCCCTTCCCTTCTTCCTCCCCTCCCCATTAAAATTCTGTGGAAATGCCTCCTTGAACAAATCTAGGAACTGACCATGATGATTAAATGTCACAGGAGTCAGTCTCACAATTCTTAGGGGTGGTCGAAGTCCTCAACAGGCCACCCCACCCCCTTCCCCACCCCCTGGCTGAGGGCCCAAGTACCCTAAAG
Organism: Rattus rattus; assembly: GCF_011064425.1. NCBI lineage: Eukaryota > Metazoa > Chordata > Mammalia > Rodentia > Muridae > Rattus > Rattus rattus. The sequence goes on from NC_046169.1 coordinate 40,540,969, forward strand.
TTTTCTACTGTGTGCAAAGGAAATATGCAGAAAAACCTCAGGGAGGCTGCAGGAGCACCTACATATGGATTAGTTTTTCTCCTGAGCACAAGTGAGAAGACACAGACATTGCAGATATTTCTTTGAATGAGCAGCGACTTAGTCATCTTCCTTTGTCTGTGTGAAGAGATGTGAGAAGCTCTTGATGAGTGTTCTACCTTCCATCCTAAGACCATGTGGACATGACCTAGAATGCAGCCTAGCTACCCTGCCTGGTGGGGGTAGCCCCTTAAGTCCTACAGCAATTTCTGGGTGTGCCCGCTCAGTGACAATGAGCCCATTATCCTCTTTCCCTCTACACCTTAGATTTCTTAAGGAAAAACCATAACTGTGTCATACAATCCTTGGCACACAGGGCTCTGTAAATGTTTGAGTGCATTAATGGGTAAGTGTTAGATGGGTGGATCAGTGAGTGCTTGTGTGGAGATGGACAAACAGATGAATGGACAGATGGATGGATGGACATGGATGGACAGATTGATGGATGGATGGGTAGGTGGGTGGATAGATGGATGAGTGGGTGGGTGGATGAATTGATGGATGGATGGATGGATGGATGGATGGATGGATGTGTAGACGGATGGATGGATAGGTGGGTGGGTGAGTGGATGGATGGATGGATGTGTGGATGGATGGATGTGTGGATGGATGTGTGGATGGATGGATGTGTGGATGGATGGATGTGTGGATGGATGGATGGATGGATGGATGTGTGGATGGATGGATGGATCGATGGGTGAGTGGAAGGGTGGATTGTGGGTGGGTGGATGGATGTGTGGATGAATGGATGGGTGGATGGGTTGGTGAGTGGATGGATAGATAAATGGATGGATGAGTGGAAAGATAATAGAGGGATGGATAGATGGATGCCTTATAAGGATACAGTGATGTATGGATTGCTTGATGAATGAATGAATGATTCCAAAGTTACCGTCTTTGTGGGGGCTAAAAATGTGGAGAAAAACCCTAGGAAATACAGACTATGTAAGGCGGCCTTTCTTGTATTGTTAGCACTAAGTAGTGACAACTCTTTAACCTTTATTTGTGTGGTTTGTTGACGGCTCCTGTAGAACGTGCTGAGGGCACTATCTTGAGACAGAGAGGAACAGGCTTGAACAGCTTGGGCTCTGTGCAGTACCTCCTTGAATGGGATGACACTGGACAGCACCTTAGCCCAGAAAGTCATGTTACACATGGAGTATAACCCCTGGAGCCGCTGTGTGCCGAGGCACACATGAACATGATTCCACACATCTGAGACAGCTTTTTTGAAACTGGGAGCATGCCCGTCATTGACCCCAGGCTTCCGCTGTGCCTCGCTGCCCGTCTGTAGGTAATAAGCTCCCTTATGCAATTGATGTATGAGTGCTTTATCTCAGCAGACTCTCACAAACGATGGAAATTGCCACCTGAAATGCAGTGAACTGGAATGGTAGCCAGGACACGGGGGACCCGCTTCACATCTGAAGATTCGGCTATTGAAAGCGAGATGAATGGACCCGCGTGGGACCTGCCTGCCTCCGACTCAGTGTTGTCGGCTCTGCAAGCCTCCAGGACTATGAAGAGCCTGAATCAAAGCAGATACTGAAGGCTGAGAGTAGCGGTGCATGCTGGTAGTTCCAGGACGCTGAAGACAGAGGCAGGGGGATAGCAAATCTGTAGCCGGCCTGGAATACATAGCAAGATGGGAGGGGTAGAATGGGGGGGGAGAAAGTGATGAAGAGAGGAGGAGGAGGAGAGAGAAAGAGGGAGGGAGGGAGACAGAGAGACATGAAGAAACATAGAGACACACAGAGAGACAGAGACAGGAAGAGGAGGAGGAGAGAGAAAGAGGGAGGGAGGGAGACAGAGAGACATGAAGAAACATAGAGACACACACAGAGAGACAGAGAGACAGAGAGGAAGAGGAGGAGGAAGAGAAGGAGAGAGAAGGAGGGAAAAGGGAGGGGTAGAGTGGGGGGGGAGAAAGTGATGAAGAGAGGAGGAGGAGGAGAGAGAAAGAGAGGGAGGGAGGGAGACAGAGAGACATGAAGACACATAGAGACACACAGAGAGACAGAGAGGAAGAGGAGGAGGAAGAGAAGGAGAGAGAAGGAGGGAAAAGGGAGGGAGGGAGGGAGAGAGACAGAGAGATACAGAGAGACACACACAGAGACACACACAGAGAGACAGAGAGAGACACACACAGAGAGACAGAGACAGGAAGAGGAGGAGGAAGAGGAGGAAAGAGAAGGAGGGAAAAAAGGGAGGTAGGGGGGTTGGGGATTTAGCTCAGTGGTAGAGCGCTTGCCTAGCAAGCGCAAGGCCCTGGGTTCGGTCCCCAGCTCCGAAAAAAAAAAAAAAAAAAAAAAAAAAGGAGGTAGGGAAGAGACACACAGACAGGCAGACAGACAGAGAGAGAATGGGGGGGAGAGAGAGAGAGAGAGAGAGAGAGAGAGAGAGAGAGAGAGAGAGAGAGAGAATGAGAATGGGAGAGAGAGCATTCACTCCATCAAAAGAGTCTACAGAAGATTGGCAGGAGCTTGGGCTAGCCTGTGCTCTCAGGTCAATAAATGCTGTTGCTGCTCCTAACACAATTGGTACCATAGGCTTTACCCTCCTCGTCCCAGTGTGACTTTTACAGACCAATTGAACAGATGCCTCAGGAAATATAAACCGTTATCACCTGAGAGTGGAGATCTGCTCCTCCTCTCGGAAGGAGAGGGTTATAGACAGGGGTGGACAGTGGGGAGGGGGGAGGTGCACACTGATGCAAGGGGCAGGAACATCTTCCATGTTCTCTCCACTCATATAGACCCATGGTCTTCTGATTTTCAGCCCCCAGGTCTGCAGTGTGCGTTTAGGGCCAGGTTTCCATTGGCTACAAAAGCAAATATTTTACAGAACCTGAAATGGCAAAATAGTGAGGTCCATGGCAACCGGACCTCGGCCTGCTAAGGATGGGAGGTCAAGTCCCTTTATACAATGATATGGTGTTTTCATAGAAGTCACACGCCCCTTATGCACTAAGTCATATCTGTGTGACTTGATGTCTAACAAGGCACTGGGCACACAATTGTTGCACTAATGTCTACGAGGAGGGAAGGCTAATGTCTGCTCATACTGATGTTTCTGGTGGGTCGATGTGGAAGGCCAATGTTTACTTACCCAAATGTCTCTCATCTGCAGAATCATTTTCCCAGAGCCTCAATCAAAGCAGATAACCCCCCAAAGTGTTTTGGCTTGGAAAATCAAGCTACTTCCTTGTGGTTTTTGGGGAGCAGGCACTGAGGGATTCTCACTAGAATGGGAGGAGAGAGGAAGGCAGGAGGAGGGGCAGGAAGGCGGGGATGCAGGGAGAGGACAGACAGGTGAGTAGGGAGGTGATAGATTGCTGATGGCTGATAGAAATGCAGGCAGCTGGGTAGGTAGCAGAGAGACGCATGGTAGATAAGCAGCAAACAGCTTGGATATGCAGGTTCCTCATTAGCTACCTTTCATTTTGCTGGGATAAAACACCCAGACAAAAGGCACCGAAAGGAGAAAGGGCATGTATGAGTTCATGCTTGAGGCTACAGTCCACCACAGTGGGGGTGTGATGGTGGCAGAAACTGGAGGAGGGGGCCGGTCACACGGTGAGCGCAATGTGGACAAAGGGAGGGATGAATGCTGGTCCCCAGTTCACTGTCTCCTTTCTGTTTAGCCTGTGTCCCAAGCCCATGGGATGGTGATGCCCGCACCCAGGTGAATCTCCTCTCAATGAGCCTAATCTAGATAATTCCCTCCCCGCCAGGCTCTAAAGCTTACCAGCCTAACAACAGATAGGCAGTGCACGGGGTGGTTCTGTGTGTCAACTTGGCACAAGCTAGAGTCATCAGAGAAGTCTCCGGTGAGAAAATGCCTTCATGAGGTCCAGCTGTAAGGTATTTTCTCAATTAGGGAACCATGGGGAAGCGGGGCAGCCCATGGTGGGTGGGGCCATCCCTGGGCTGGTAGCTCCTATAAGAAAGCAGGCTGAGCAAGCCATGGAGAGCAATCCAGTAAGAAGTCAGAACTGTGTCAACTCCTGCCTCCAGGTTCCTGCCCTGCTCGAGGTCCAGTCCTGACTTCCTTCAGTGATGAACAGCAATGTGGAAGTGTAAGCCAAATAAACCCTTTTCTCTCCAACTCGCTTTTTGGTCATGGTGTTTATCATAGCAACAGAAATTCTAAGACAGACAGATAATGGATGGATTGGTGGATGAGTGGGTAGGTGGATGGGTGAGTGGATGGATGGGTGGATGGATGGATGGGTGAGTGAATCTTTGGTGTAAACTCTGATCTAACTCATTAACAAACTGGATGGTCAGAGAGAGCAGACTACAAGCAATGAAGAAGGTGGGTCTGGGACCCTCTCTTCAGGGATGAGAAACCACAGGCAAACTGTTGCCCAGTTCACATCCAGGCCCTGGCTGTAGGCTCATCCCTCAGATGAAAAAGGGTATCAGGGTCTGCAGTGTGAGCAACACCCCACTCTCAGGAAGAAACCCCCTGAGTAGAGTGTGCTCAAACAGCTCTTTGAGGGACTCTTAACTCTGGCGCAACCCTGAGGCCTGAAGTTGGACCTGTAGGGGATGTAGGCTATTTCTGTTGGGACATCATCCGAGCAGATCTTGTTTCAGCAGGAAGGAGGGATCCTCCAGGACTGGGAAGGAGATAGCAGAGTGTGATGGGTTTGGAGACAGACCTGGGTCTCTGAATATCATGTGCCCATGAGCTGTGGGACTCTGGAATGTTGTCTCTCTCCACAGCACTTCCTTTCTCTGTAAAAGAGTAACAGTAAAGGGGGCCACTTATGGAGGAGGTCCACAGGCTTTACACAAACACCTCTTCTCTGTGGAGGGATAATGCATGGCAGCCAGGGCATAGAGAAGGGCTCAGGATGGGCCACAAAACTCTGACAGGAATAGGGACTTGACTGGTAACATCCACGGACTGTTAGAACCCAGGATACTTGTAGCAGTGAGTTTTTGCTACAGTGTATCGTGCACATATGCACCCACCCAGGACCTATGTTTGGATCCATGAATGAAAGACAAACATATATTTGCTTATTTTTAAATGCCTTGGCTACCTCAAAGGTTGGTCACTCCTAAACTTTCCCCTATTACCCCAGGCCCAATCGGGGAAGTGAGCAGTGGTCACTCACCTGAATTCTCACATGGCGGTTGGCTTTATCTCCAGCGGCTCCTGTGTCTCATCCTTCTTCCTGAGTCCTGGCGATTCTGCCCATTCCTCTCTGCACCCTCGCCTGCACAATTGTAAGGGTCTCGCCTTGTGCCCAACCATTGGCTTTATTGATCGATCAAAAACCAATTGGGGACAAGGACCTTTAGCATTTGGATATGCAGATTCCCAATTGAATTAAAGCATTAGAACCAATCTCCAACAGAACCTTGTGATATGACCAACACACCTACCTCCTAAAGACTGAAGAGAAACACATGGAATCTACAGCTAACTGACTATAAATGGCCCCAGTCCCCCAGACCACGTGCACAGTCTCCGCTCCTGAGGAGAGACCTGTGCCCCTCACTGTTACAATAAAAAAAGACAATCTGATTCTAAAGATGTTGGTCTCCTCTTTAATTTAATTTCCACCTCACCTCCATGAACCCCCATCCCACATCTGGCACCTGCTAGGCTAGCAGTCTGCCTCTGAGCTACCACGGTCTTTTTTTTTTTTTTTTTTTTTTGTGGTTTTGAGACAGGGTTCTTCTATGTACACCAGGCTGACTTTCAACCTTTAAAATTATTTTTATTCATTTAAAATATATATAATGAAACCATTTCCCCCTTCTATCTCCTCCCAGGTTCCCTATCCCGCTCTCTTTTGAAGCCATGTCTTCTTTTCCTTTATGAGTGTGTGTGTGTGTGTGTGTGTGTGTGTGTGTGTGTGTGTGTGTACATCTAAATATATACATACAATTTGCTTAGTTGGTTTAGTGTCCCATGTACATATATGATTTCAGGGCTGAAAAGGTAGCTTTGAACTTTTGGTCCTCCTGCCTCAGCCTTCTGAGTCACCGGGATTTATAGGCACTCCACTATGCCCCCTTCTTGCCTTGTAATTTTATTCAAGAGATTGAAGCCTCCCGGAGTCTCAAAATCACAGAGCCTTTGAAACCAGTCCTGTCAAATACCAGAGCTGATGAGGTAACCTTCAAGACTTCAAAGGGAGAATCATTACAAATAAAAATACTGGTAAGCAGTTCCTCAGGGGTCCATGGCTACAGCACTGTGATGATTTAAATACAATGCCCCATAAGACCAAATGTTTGGCTCCCACAACTATTTGGGAAGGATTAGGAGGCGTGGTCTTGTTGGAGAAAGTGTGTTGGTAAAGGTGAGCTCTGAGGTTTCAAAAGCCCATACCAGTTCTCTCTCTCTCTCTCTCTCTCTCTCTCTCACTGTGTGTGTGTGTGTGTGTGTGTGTGTGTCTGTCTCTGTCTCTCTCCTCTCTCCTCTCTCTGTCTCTCTCTCTCTTTCTCTGTGTGTGAGTGTCTCTGTCTCTGTCTCTCTCCTCTGTCTCTCTGTCTCTTTCTCTGCCTCTCTCTAATTCATTCTTTCTCTCTTTCTCTGTCTCTCTGTCTCTGTCTCCCTCTGATTTTCTGTCTTTCTGATTCTCTGTCTTTCTCTGTCTCTCTGTCTCTCTCTTACTCTGTCTCTGTCTCTCTGTCTCTGTCTGTCTCTCTTTCTCTGTCTCTCTCTCCTTGTCTCTTCTCCTTCCCCCTTGCCTTCCCACCTCTTTCTCCTTCTCTCTGCCTCTTGGTTGTTGTCTCACTGTGTGAGCTCAGCTGCTGCTCCAGCACCACCCCGCCTGCCTGCTGCCGTGCTCCATGCCATGACGGTCGTAGACTCTACTGCCTCCGAATTCACGAGCCCCCAAATTAAATGCTCTCTTTCATAAATCATGTTGGTTACAGTGTCTCTTCCCAACAGCTGGAAAATAAAAAAGACAAGAAAATAAGAAAGACAAGTGTGAAGAATGGAATAGCTCACAAGGCCCGGTCTGGGCAACTCCTTGCCCGATGACTTGGGGTGTGGGGTCACTGTTCTTCACTGGCTTGTTTTGTATGTGGTTAGTTGCTTGAACTTCTAAGTCCAAGATTCCAAGTCCACAATGTGAACACGGCATAGAAGACCCTCACAGCCCCTCCTGCCCTTTCTGTCCTGTTCTGGGCGGGGGGCTTTTAACCTCCTGCAGTTGCCTCCAACCTGAACAGTAAGGTTGCCCTCAGAGCTCCTGCTTCATGGGTTTGAGTCTTGTGCAGATCCTCTATCCTGGAAGTTGAGGTTAACCCACTTCCTCCTGCCTACACCAACCCCATATCGGGCTGGCTCTCAAAGTCCCTTCAAACCGACCTTGGGCTTGTCCTTGTAGGATCCAACAGGCTAAAGTCTAGAAGTATTTGCTGTAAGGTATCATGTGCGATTGTGAGCAGACTCACAAGTGAAGAAGATCTATAGCACCTCGGTCTTGAACTTGGAGTCGGGCTATGTGAGTCTGAAGCCTACCTTTGCTTACTTGAGGGCTCAGTCTCCTGGTGTGGGAAACGAGAACCCTTCATCGTGTCCATAAGGATCCAGAGGCCAGGCAAGTGCAGTCGAGAACAGCAGGAAAATGTCTGGTGCCCCTGATTTCCTGCCTACCAGGGCAATGGCCTTCAGAGGCAGGCGATGCCAGGTGTGCTACGGGCTGTTACTAATTTTGGATGGCCTCCAGGCATAGCTCGGGCCTGGCAGAGAGACTCTGCAGAGGAGTGTGGCCCCCGTCAGTCACAGCTGACCACTCTAATCAGTCTACGTGTTCTGCCTTCAGTTCTAATAAAGCCAAGCCCTGTCACCAGACCCATGGCACCACCCTCGAGCCATAAGCATCGACCCTGGGTAGGGGATGTCACTGGCTCTCAATTTCTGACACCCGCTGCCTCAGGCTCTATAAATGAGCTCTGCTCTTCGATCCCAGCCCCCACCTTCCCCAGCCACTTTGCCTGTTTGATTCATCTCATCAATTTAATAAAACTTACATTCTCCCTGGCTCCCGCCGTGCTACCATAGACAAGCAGGAGCCCTCCAAAGTTTAAACCAGGCCGGCCTTTAATTAGTCTCAACATCAAGATCACTGCTTCCCGTTGATTAGCATTTCAAAGTAAATTCCAAGTCTTAGGCCTTCAGCATCCAGGAGCAGGGAGGGTCAGGCTGTTCTTCGAGGTGGGGAAACTGCACCGGGAGTGAAGGCCTCAATTTCAAAACACAGCTGTTTATGCCCACCCTTCTCTCCATCCCAGACCTCCTGCCAAGGCTTGGGGTCTGTCCCTTCTCCAGTCTGGCCTGGGGTCAAACCACCTACTCTGCAGCTCCAACCAGGAATGAGTAGCAGATTCCCTCCGTCCCCCAAGTGTCAATCTAGAACCAGGGCCGATTCCAATAAACATTATCCACAGCTTCTATTTCTGGCTTCTGTAATTGTGCAGCCAGGCTGACCTAAGCCCAGGTCCTCTCGCTGGTACGGGTGTGAGCTGGGAAGCACCTCTCCATTTAGAAAAGCAGGGGTTCTGCAGTTTGCTGCGTGCTCTGCTTTTCCTGATCGCCTGGGTCTAGCAGGATTCAGCTCTGGCTAGATGCTGCCAGAGATTTGTCCCTCCATCTTCTCCTTTCCAGTCGGGACCCTTATGCTCCTTGGAGCCTTCTGTCTGGTCACTTAACTCTTGGTGGTGATAAGTTAGCTGACAGAAAGCAGAGCTCACAGTATGAGGATCTGGTCCTTCGAGGTCGGAAGGCATAGAGGTAGGAGACCGAGATGGCCAGCCACATTGTACCTGCAGTCAGAAAGCAGGGAAAGACCAGCGCTGGGGCTCAGCTCTATTCTTACTCTAGCTCAGGACCCCAGCCTTTGGGGTGGTCTGCTACATTCAATGCTCCCGTCTTACCTACCTAGTTTGTAAAATCTCCCAAGAACTGCCCAGAGGTTTATTTTCACAGTGATTCCACTCATGTTAATGGTCAAGATGGACCATCGCATGGCCTCAACAGCAGAACCATCCTTCCCCTCGGCAGAAAGAAGGGAGGAAGGAGAGAGAGCTCAAGGAAGGCTCTAGTTACCACCTCAGGAACCCAGCATTGGTCCAGACCTGTGGTGAGGAGACAGTGTGATTAGCTATATGTGGCCAGCTGTGCCCAGCTGTGGCAGACATGGGGTGCATTGAACATAGGGAAAAAGGGTGTAGAGTCCACGGACACAGCCCAGGAGTGTCTACCAGAGCCAGTCATCCAGCCCTTCCCCAGACAGAGAGGAAGGATCCAGTGACACTTTCCAGCAGCTGCTTGAAGCAAATTCCCCTCTCCCTGGAGCCGACTGGGTCCATCTGTCTTGTTCACGTCCCTCCATCCAAGAACATCGATACCTTGATAAATTGATTCTGAATAGAGACAAAATGGTGGAGCGTCTCCCTCCTGAGGCTGGTGCCAGAGGGGTGTGATTGATTTCCACCCTAGCCACAGGCAAGAATCAGGAAATTGTGTGTGGTCTGACTCCTCAGAGAGGGGAGCAGATGTCTGGAGTGTGGCTCTGGGAAAGCTCACAGAGGGGCAGCTGACCTTGACTTGTTCAAGAAGTCTTTCCTAGTTCAGAAAAGCCAGAATGACGGGCTTCGCAGTCCGAGAGAGTCCCCCATCCCCACACAGTGATAAGTCTTTTCCATTCCTGCACCAAGTTTCCTTATACCACCAGCAGCCAGAGATTTTCTAAAAGATGTTTTGACCAAAATAGCAAGAGTTTTAAGGATGTTAGTGTTTTAACCTTTAAGCCAGGCCCCACTGATCTCTAATCCAGTAGCCCTGTCCACAGACTGATAACTTGTAGCCCTCTTTGCCAATCCCAGCATGCCCTTCTCCAGGGGCAGCATGGGAGTTACCCACCCGATCCCTGTCTCTTAGCTAGGGCACATACACTAGCCTCTCTTCCAAACAGTGGTGAGTCTCTTTCCTTTAAAGTGTCTGTATCTACTCTACCCACAGAGGGCATGTGAGTGTATTGGTGCGTGCGTGCATGTGTGTGCATGCATGTGTGCATGCATGCGTGTGTGTGTGTTATATGTGCATGTGTGTAGGCACGAGTGTGCATGGGTGTGGGTATGTGTGCACATGCATGTGCAAGGGTCAGAAGAAGATCATGGGTATACTGATTTATCCCTCCAGATCTTGTCTATCATTGAACTGGAACTGGATTGGTGACCAGCAAGCCCCACTAATGCCCCTGCGTATGACCATCTTCCTACCAGCACCAGAGTTACATCATACCTGGATTTTTATGTGGGACCTGGGGATTTGAACTCCGTTCTTCTTGCTTATGCAACAAGCGTTCTTTCTTATCTGTCAGGAATCTGCTCGACTACGCTAGGGATTTTTAAACTTGGTCTGCTCTAGCCATGAAGAGCCTTTCCCTCCAGGGCTCACCTAATGGGTCCTCCAATTAGTGTTTTAAGTCCCCACAGCAAAGATCCCCTTCTTTCCCTTTCCATCCCCTGCCACCCTATCTCTCTTGTTCCCAGCCTGCCACATGATGAATGACTTCTGTTGATTCTCTTCTAGACTCTGCTCTCTGAAACCCAGGCAGGACACGTCACATCCAGGTAGGTCCACAGGGAGGACCGATCTTTCTCGCTCTCCGGAGTCAGCCTCTTGTGTCTACCAGCTCTGTGGTCACAGAGTCTACCGACTGGAGATAGGAAATAGTCCAGACCAAAAGGTGTCTGTGTTGAGTCCATACAGCATCTTAGCCATCACTCTCCACACTGTACACACAAGAGTCATCCATCTGGTATTTCTGTTGTAGTGGAGAGAAACCAGCAGGAGATGGCTCGAGGCTGCAGTAGGAGGCAGGACTGCCCTCGGCAACCCCCACGGCCATGTGTGAGGGATTGACTTCTCAGCAAGGGATCCTGGAACCTGTCCTTATGGATACCAGGGAAACCTGTCCTTTCAAAGCCCTGGACCTTTCCCCCTTTGATCTGAGTGACTCTCTAGACTGACAGAAGACTAAAAGAAATGACACACAAGATCTTTCACCCAACTAGAGGCAGAATTTTGTTGGCGGGCAACACAGCCGGGCCCTGCTGACAGGCCTCCTGTGGGTCAACCAGAACTCTCTACCAAGATTTATGAAATCAATTTCTCTGGGATGCACTAAAGAGTTTACAGAGAGCCAATATCATTAGGTTAATGGTTCCCTATAAATTCTTCCCCCACAGCCCGGTTAATCCACACCGGGAGCCTCAGTGGCGGCCTCAATGATTCTCTAGGTCAAGTGTTGTGGACTAGTGCTGGCCCTAGCAGGGGCTTGCTCTAGGGCTGGACCCCCTCCACAGCACCCTCCTTCAGACCCTTCGAAACTCTGGCTGCACGTGGACACGGCTCGCCGTCAGAGACGCCTCCGGTGAACGTGCCAGCTGAGACCAATCTATCTTCTTCCATCCTCGGCTCTGACTTCCCCTTTGCCATTTGGGCATTTGATTTATGTTTCTGTTTATGAAGCCAACCGCTTAGCTGCTGGAAGCACCAGCAGTAGGCATTTGATCAAATACAGCCGCGGATCCCATCTTCCTCTCCCGTCCCGGATTTATATTCCATCATTACTTAACAAAATAGAATTAAGTCGGGGGCAAGCCCGCTCTTGCATTATGCATCGGCCTCATTTGGCTGGGCTCTGCTTTCCTCTGGCTGAGGCAGGTCCATGTTGGGGGCAGTCTCTAGAGGAGGCTGTTCTCTGTAATACTGGAGCAATTGGATTCTCCATGATGCTTATGGATCCAGGAGGCTGGTGGAGCAGCACGAGGGGCATGGGTTTTTATGAGTATCTGATTGCCTGCAGCAGAGATGGTTCCCAGCAGGCAACACTGCACACAGGCCTGGAACTGGAGCACGCCCTAATGTAGTCCAAACCACATCTCTCTCTTTTCTCTCTCTCTCTCTCTCTCTCTCTCTCTCTCTCTCTCTCTCTCTCTCTCTCCCTCTCTCTCCCTCCTATTTTCTCTGTGTGTGGTACACACATGTTTGTTTACCTGTGCATGTACATGTGAAGGTCAGAGGTTAACATCTTCTTTAAGCATTCTACCTTATTTAAGATTTTGTTAGCATGTGTATGAATGTGTGTGTGTGAGTGAGAGTATATGTGTGTGTATGTGTATGTGTGTGTAAGAAAGTGTATATATGTGTATGTGAGAGAGTATATACGTGTGGGGGGCAGTATATGTGTGTATATGTATGTATATGTATATGTGTGAGAGAATGTGTGTGTATATGTGTGTATGTGTGTGAGAGAGTGTGTATATGTGTGTGAGACAGAGTGTGTGTGTATGTGTCTGTGAGATAGTGTGTATATGTATATGTATATATGTATGTGTATGTATGTGAGAATGTGTATATGTGTGTGAGTGTGTATTTGTGTGTGAGAGAGTATATATGTGTGTGTATGTGTGTGAGACAGAGTGTGTGTGTATGTGTCTGTGAGAGTGTGTGTATGTATATGTGTGTGTGAGTGTATATGTGTGTATATGTGTGTGTATGTGAGAGAGAAAGAGAGAAAGAGAGAGAGTGTGTACATGTAAGAGAGAGAGAGACAGAGAGAGAGAGAGACAGAGACAGAGACAGAGAGTATATTTGTCAGTTGTCCTCAAAAGTCAGAGGGACACCTTTCACCTTTCACCCTAGAGTTCAGGCAGTTGTGAGCCACCGGACGGAGCTAATCTGCACCCCACCCCACCCCACCCTTGTTTGAGGCATCACCACTTGGACGATGACTTCCTTTGAAATAAAGAGAATTCTTTTATCTAAAAGGCAGCTTCTGAAATTGCCGGTCTCTAAACATCTTTGTGGCTTTAAAGTCTATGATCTGTTGCCACCGTGAGTGGTCCAGGGCAGAGGTAGCCCCAGGAGCTTGGATAGAAAATAGACAAGATGCTACCCAGCAAGGCTAGTCCTGGAAGCCCAAAGGAGGAGAGACTATCGTAACTCTGAGGAACGAGACGTCAACAGAAAACAGGGAGGCACCGGGAGTCAGCACCTTGGGCGAAAGGTGCTCACCTGGGACAGAGGAAGGCAATGGTCCCAGATGGCAGCCTTGAAGGACCAGCCAGGTACAGGAACAACATTGATGCTGGGGACACAAATTCTCAGGCCCCAGCCATGGCCTTCCCACCCCAAGGCTCTGGAGATGGAGCCCAGCACTCAGGCTCCCAAGATGTTGTTCATGGTCAAGTAGAGTTAGATTCCTGGATGTTTTCAGGGTTCATTCAGCAAGAAGGGCTTCGTCTTACTCAGTGTTCCATCTCTGTGAACAGACACTACGACCAAGGCAACTCTTATAAAGGATAGCATTTAAATGGGGCTGGCTTACAGGTTTAGTCCAGTACGCAGTCATGGTGGGAAACATGGCGGCATGCAGGCAGACATGGTGCTGGAGAGGCGGCTGAGAGGCCTACATCTGGATCCTCAGACAGCAGGAAGGAAAAGCACTGGTCCTGGCTTGAGCATTTGAAACTCCCAAAGTCCTCTGCCAGCAGTGATACACTTCCTCCAATAAGGCCACACCTTCTAATAGTGCCATTCCCTAAGTATTCAAATATTCGTGTTTGGGGGATGGGGGTATTCTTGTTCAAACCACCACAGGCTTTCTCTGCCAGTCACAACAGCACCCTGAGAAGTCGGCCAGCTCCCTGCTGCACTGTGAGCCTCAGCCAGAGGCTAGACTCACAAAGAGCTCTCCAAATCCCTAGGCCCCTGGTTGAAATTGTTCAACTGATGTCTCTGGGGATGGGATCGAGGAGACAGTGTGGTTTAAAGCCTCCCCGTGCTATTGTAGTGTAGGGACACATGGTGTCTGTAATGTATGTTTTGGTACCATGGACAAGCCGGGACAGCCAGCTTCTGGCTGATCTGGAAAGCATCCCTGGTAAATAATTAGATCTCCTGGGCTCCTCTGTGCTGCAGCAGGAGGGTAAGGATGGTGTCGCTCCTGATGGAGCATGACAGTTCACCAAGGATCTCTCCTTGCTGACATTCTGTAATGATGGGTCTTTGGTAAGGATGCTGAGGCCTGAGGAAGAAATTAAAAGCACCTCAAACCTGTCTCTGCCACATCACACAGGGTCCTGTTGCTTAACAGCTCTGGTACAGTTTCCTCATTTGTAGAATTATTCATGTTATGGCTTGTGCTTGGCCAAGGGAGTGGCATTATTAGAAGGTGTGGCCTTGTTGGAGTAGGTGTGGTCTTGTTGGAGTGGGTGTGGTCTGGTTGGAGGAGGTGTGGCCTTGTTGGAGGAGGTGTGGCCTTGTTGGAGGAGGTGTGGTCTTGTTGGAGTGGGTGTGCCCCTATTAGAGTAGGTGTGGTCTTATTGGAGTGGGTATGGCCTTGATGTAGATATGGCCTGGTTGGAGGAAGTGTGGCCTTTTGGAGGAGGTGTGGCCTTGTTGGAGTGGGTGTGACCTTGTTGGAGTGGGTGTGGCCTTTTGGAGGCGGTATGGTCTTGTTGTAGGAGGTGTGGCTCTGTTGGAGGAGGTGTGTCACTGTGATTATGGACCCTCATCCTAGCTGCTTGGAAGTCAGTCTTCCACTAGCAGCCTTCAGATGAAGATGTAGAACTCTCAGCTCCTCCTGCACCAGGCCTGCCTGGATGTTGCCATGTTCCCACCTTGATAGTGGACTGAACCTCTGAACTTGTAAGCCAGCCCCAATTACATGTTGTCCTTATAAGAGTTGCCTTGGTCATGGTGTCTGTTCACAGCAGTGAAACCCTAACAAAGACAACTCCTGTCACAGGTACATTTTGTGAGGAGGGAATGGCTAGTCTGTCATGCACTGGCAGCAGCACATGGCGCTTAGCTCTGGGCAGCTGAATGATTGTTGCTTGTTGGCAGAGCTGTGGCTGGTTTTCTTCCCCCACCACATAACTATGATTCTTGCCAGCAAACTTCATGTTCACCAGTCCACGTGCTCATGAGTGTCCTGTGCTGCCTTGCAAGCTGCTGCTGTGACCATCGTTTGGACTGCTCTTCCACCTCTGGCTGCCCTCCATGAGTGTCAGGGTGTGGAGAGAGCTCAGAAGTACCCAGAAAATAGAGACTGTGCTGCCATCTCCCACTCTGAACACATAGACATGCAAACCCCAAAGCTTCAGATACATAACTTGGGTCGAAATCTAAAACAAAGAGCATCCCAGTTTGCAGAAAGGAAGAGAAATTCAACGGGCCAAATGGTCTGAGAGACATGGCAACATTTCAAACCAAGAGAGTGATTGTCCAGGGAATGCCAGGAGGACAGAATTACATCAATTTGAAGGCTGTCATAGCTAGGGTTTCCTTCCTGTGAACAGACACCATGACCAAGGCAACTCGTATAAGGACAACATTTAACTGGGGCTAGCTTGCAGGTTCAGAGGTTCAGTCCATTATCATCAAGGCAGGGACATAGCAGCGTCCAGGCAGGCATGGTGCAGGAGGAACTGAGAGTTCTACATTTTGCTAAGAAGGCAAACACCCTCGTGGTTAGGAGAAGGGTCTCAAAGCCCACCCCCACAATGACACACTTCCTCCAACAGGGCCACGCCCATTCCAACAAGTCCACACCTCCTTCAACAAGGCCACACCCACTCCAACAAGGCCACACCCACTCCAACAAGGCCACACCCACTCCAACAAGGCCACACCCACTCCAACAGGGCCACACCTCCTCCAACAGGGTCACATCTCCAAATAGTGCCACTCCCCTGGCCAAGCATATACAAACCATCACAAAGGGATCTATGAAGACCAGGCAGGGGACCAGCAAGGCTTCCCCTGCAGGAATAAGAGGCAATTAGAACAAAGGCCCATCAGCCCATTTAACAGGTAAGCCACTCCATATCACCAATGGTAGACTATCTCGTGGGAGAAACATCAGGGTCAGACCCGTGCCATACAGTGTGCCTAGTTTCAGCCGCTTGTGGTTCCTGTGGAAACCCTTCCAATAGAAATAAAACTCCCCTCAGTTAAAAATGACCAAGACAGCAAGGCTCCACAAGAGTCCAAAGCTGAAATTAAGGAAGGGCTCAAAGTACAGACTCTATGGGTGCATCGTCTGCTTTTAAGATGCCATTGGGGTGATTTGTATGAAAGTGTGGGCTGGCAAGAAGGCTCAGGAGGCAAAGGGTCTTGCCACCAAGCCTGGAGACCGGAGTTCGACTCCTGAAACCCACATGTTGGAAGGAGAGAACCAACTCCCAAAGGCTGTCATCTGACTTCCACACACAAACTGTGGCACACACATGTGCACACACACAATAAACAAACATGAGGAAAAATGTGATCAGGTGTGGTGGTACACACCTTTAACCCCCAAGCTTTGGAGGCAGAGGCAGGTGGACCTCTGTGAGTTCAAGGCTGGTTTGACTTACGTACATAGTGAATTCTAGAGCAGCCAGAGTAACACAGTGAGACCCTGTATAAATATTAAAAAAATTTTAAAAGAAAACAAAAGTGCATATACAAGACAACAGGTACAGCAAAGTGTGCAGTATCCAGAGGAAATGAAGCTGCACAGGGGTGTCTTGTGTGAGAACGTAAGTTTGTCTATAGTCTCCATTACCAATGAAGGATATATGAGACACAGGAGGAAGTGACATCAGCACGTGGAATACTGTCCTCTTGGCTCTCTGTCCTCTTGACCTTAGTACCTGATGAGCAAAGCCCAGAACCTCACAGAGACCTGTCATGATCAGGTGGTGATGTCTACATTACATCAACTCACCCCACAGAGAGCATGGCCATATAGTAGTGTGTGTGTGTGTGTGTGTGTGTGGTATTTGTGTGTGTGGTATATATGAGTGTGTGTCCATCTGTGTGTTTGTATTGTGTGGTATGTGTATGTGTATCTATGTATGTGTGTATGTATGTGAGTGAGTGTGGTATTTGTGTGTGTGTGTGTGTGTGCCTGTGTGTGTGTGTATGAGGTGTGTATGTGTGTATGTATGTGTGTAAATGTTTGTGGTATGTGTATGTGTATCTATGTATGTGTGTATGTATGTGTGTGCATCTCTATGAGTGTTTGTATTGTGTGGAGTGTGTATGCGCACCTATGTATATGTGTGAGTATGTATGTGAGTTTGTATGATGTTTGTATGTGAGTGTGTATGTGCCTGTGTATGTCTGTGTGTGTTGTGTGTGTGAGTGTGTATTGGCGTATGTGAGTAAATGTGGGTGGTGTGTGTGTAATATGTGTGTGCGTGTGTTTGTGTGTGGTATGTGTATGTGAGTGTGTATGGTGTTTGTGTCTGTGTATGTGTGTGTATGTGTCTGTGTGAGTATCTGTATGTGTGTGGTGTGTGTGTCTGTGAGCATGTGTGGTGGGTATGAGTGTGTGGTGTGGGGGCATGTGTGTCTGTGCAAGTATGTGTGTGTGAGAGAGTATGTGTCTGTAGGAATTGTCTCTTTCTAAAGCTTATTCATACGTTCTAAAAACAGAGTGAACAACAACAACAAGAAAAAAAAAACAAATCAATCTCATCACAGTCTTGGATTTCTGGGATCCGGACACAATACCACCACTGTCAAACCCTCACCATGAAATTCAGTTTCATGCACAAAATCATTTCAATTTTGCATAAAGCCTAAAACTCTCTCCAGGCCCCACGCATAATTTGCTTATGCCATGGACATGAGTTTTGGGTTCCTATCTGGGTCAGGGTACCCCACGGTGTGTGTTCAAAATCCGAAAATCCCCAAGCCATCCTCAGGAGGGACTCTGCCCGTGATTTCCCCCAGGTGTCGACCACAGCTGCTCTGGGAATGAGTCACGGGTGGCTGTGGGGGTTTTCCTTCTGCAAACTAATGTCTTGTGTGGGTCTGTTCCCATCATCACTAGATGATGTCCCCTGGACCTGGAAACCGGGGTGAGCTGGGCTGTCTTATCCCCACACCTGAGGCAGCAGGATGGGGTGTGGAGAGTAACAAAGCCCAGACACATGGCTCCTTTCTGTGTGGGGCTCGGTGGAAGGAGGGTGGGACGTGGAAATCCCACGGGGCATAGAGTGGAGTCCTGCCCCTTCCCCTTCCTACCCACCAGACTTTCTATACGTCGCTTGCCTGTGGTTGTTACTGAGCTGTGCTCTTCATAGCAGAACCATTAGCATTAACCACAACGCTGCCAGTGCTCCCCCAAGAGTGACCGGAGCCGCAGAGACTGTGGGAATCCTCAAACTAGTAATTGTCTGGGCAGAGGTGTGTGTGGCTTGTGGCCACCTTGGGTAAGTGGTTGCTGAGTGGGTCCTGCAGGACTGGGTCATGAACTGTGGCGTCTGTGCCGACAGCATTGAGCTGTCAATGGACCCCAGCATTGAAGTCGGAGAATGGTGATGTTGCTAATTACAAATGACAGCCCCTCAGACAAGACCTTAGACCTCTTCTCTTCACAGCAGGAGACTATCCCTCTGGTTCATGACTTCTAGTCCCGCCCCAATGGCCATCAGCTGATTGCAAATCCTAGGGCTCTTGCTTCAGGCTCTGTACCTTCAGTCTCTTAAAGCCAGCAGCTGCAGGTCTGTAAAGACCCCAGAGATGCTATTTAAAGCCATCGCTGTGTAAACGAGAGAGCAAATGGATGTCGTTGCCTCCAGCTCGCTCCGTTGTGCCTTGGATTTGCCTGCGTGCTTTATTTAGAGCGTTGGATCCTGTCGTGGGCTGGGAACCAGAAGCCTCACGATGGAGCGCGGGCTCCATTATGTTTTGTTCCGTGCCATATCTGCTCTGCTGTTAAGTTTCCCTCCCTCCCCCCGGTGCTGGCTTATACATCCAAGTGAGCACTGTCCCTCGAGAGGATAAACACTCCCTGCGCAGCTCTGCCTTGAGCACCTGTTATTATCTGAGACGCCCCTCCTTGCACCCGTCCCCGTCTGAGACGCCCCTCATTGCACCCTGTCCCTGGGCCTCTGCCAAAGCTTGCTGCTTTGTTGTTTATTTGAGTTTTAATTGTCAGCGTATCTATGTTTTCTTATCCTTTGTGAGATTCATACATGTCTATGATCTAAGACGATTATATCCACCCGGAGACTCAACTGGCTACACGCAGATCGACGCCTACAGGATTTTAAACAAGTCGCCGCAAACTCCCAGTCTGAGAAAGGGTTGCTATCCAGACTGTATGGGGGACTTGAGAAATCAATAATAAACCCAGTTAAAAATGGGAAAAAAACCAATATAAATAGAAATTTTTTTTTAAAAGAAGAAATTCAGGGTTGGGGATTTAGCTCAGTGGTAGAGCGCTTGCCTAGCAAGCACAAGGCCCTGGGTTCGGTCCCCAGCTCTGAAAAAAAAAAAAAAAAAAAAAAAAAAATTCAAACAGGCAACAAATTTATGATTAAAAAAAAAAAGTCTGACTTCACTAGAAACCTCCATGAAACGTGCTCACGGAGTGGGATTAGGGTTACCACTGACAGTGCCCTTATGGAGGTGGCGTTGCCCGCCACTGATGGGGACACTAAGAAAGCCAGTACAGCGGACAGGACAGGCTCCATCAATAGGCTTAGCGGCTCCTCTCCTGGGTGACTGAGTCTCAAACAACTGGAGGTGCAGGTTAGAAACGCCTGCATCCGCGATGTGGCCGTACTGCTCCTGGCAGCTAAGATCTACCCAGCGCCCATTGTCGGTGAACACGTTTAAAAATGTGTATTCACTTCACCCTCTAGTATTCAACTCCAAATGTTCAGGTCGTCATCATTTGCAACAAAATGGATGAAACTCGAGGTCATTGTGTTAAACGAAGCAAGACAAACAATGAAAGGCAAACGCCACATGATCCCTCTGAGGTGTGTTTTTAGAAAATAGATCGGGGTGTGTAGTAATGAATCCCAAAGGCTGTAAAGAGTGGAGGGTTTTGTGCTGAGCACATGGGCCTAACTGCCTTCATAGTAACCTCTTAGTACATATGCATACATGCATGCACACATGCATACATACATACATGCACACATATGCATGCACACACATGCATGTATGTACACACTCCTAGTAGAAAAGACTCAAAGGCTACATATGCACACATGCATGCACAAATGCATACATACATGCACACACATGCATGCATGCACACACACTCCTAGAAAACTCAAAGGCTACAAATGCACACACATGCATGAATGCACACATGCACTCACATACATGCCCACACCTCTAGAAAAAGACTCAAAGGTTCCACCCTGATCTGATCAGAATGCACTACATAGTTTTACTAACCTGTCTCATCCTAGCCCATGTTCATGTATGATAGCATATGACAATCAAAATCCTAAGTTTCAGGAGACAGAAATGTACTACCCTGACATGGACATTACATGCTGAGTGTGTCCATGGATTTAGACACCACACCCCAGAAGATTGTACAGTTAAAATGAAGAAGTTCTGGGCTGGGAAGGTGCCTCTGCTAGTAAAGCCTGCCATGTAGGGATGAGGACCTGTGCTTAGGTCTCTAGAGGACAGAGGGCTGTCAACCCAGTGCTGCAGAGGAGGAAACAGGAGTAGCTATGGGAGCACCTGGGCCAGTGAGAAACTGTCTTAGAAAACAAGGAAGACATTTGACCTTTCTTCTCTGGCATCATGAGCACATATTTACCCACAGTCACATACACCATACACACATGCCACACATACACACATGCACATACAAGCAAACATACCATACATACTATACATAACACACATACATGCACACACTAACACACATGACACATATGAGCACATACAAACAAACATACCACATACTACACATAACACACATATACACAAACACTCACATGCATGCACACACTAACACACATCACACATGACATATACACCATGCACAGTCACATACATGCAAACACATACACACATGCTAACATACGCATCACACAAAATCCATTCATATATCCAACACATACCACATATGCACACACACACAGAAACACGCACACATGCACAATGCTCTCTCACACACACCACTAAAAATAAAAGATAGAAAATGAATCTCTAAACCTTAGTTTACAAGAGTTCCCAAAGAAGGGAATCAATGTGACCAAGGTCACACAGAAAGATCACTTTCCCTGGGCTGTAAGTGGCCAGGCCTCTCTAGGGACAGACAGTAGAGCATCTGCCCAGAGCCAGGATTTTTCACTGAAAGTCCATTGTTTGCATGGAACTGCATTTTTAGATTAAAAAACCAACAAACAAAGCCAAAATCTCCCTGGAGGAAGTCTCCTCAAAGTCCAAAGCTTTGAGGAGAGAAAGGCTGTGCACTGCTGCATGCTGGGAAGGTGGGGGCGCTTTCTGCCAGTGTTGTGGGGGGGAGTTTTTTTTTCCTTTTCTATTCTCTATTCAGTTTTCCCAAGTGCTTTCTGGCTGAGAGGCAATTCAGAGCGAATTCTGCTCCCTGGGAGTAGTTAACAGTCTCTGGCAGTGTTGTGCTCACAGTAGAAGGCAGAACGCTATAGAACGCTGAATTATTCACACCAAACAGGTCCCATTTGCTGGCAATGTAAGCAGAATTGTGAAGAAAGACTCATTAGACTGAGCGCTTGAGTAAGGAGGCTCTGGATCTAATCTATTCACACGGCTTGGCATCTGCCTCCCAGAAGTGCCCAGGTTGCCCCCATGTTTGAAGTCTCGGGGAGAGGCTCATTCCTGCTCATGGAGCGGGTACTGGTCTATGAGGGCTTCCCCAAGCTCTGTCCCATCTATGCAGTAAGGATTTGGACACCAAAGCTCATCACATCCAAGTCCTTGAGGAAGAAAGGCCACACTGGTTATTTTGGGGTAAGGGTTCTTAATATAAAGGTGTTGTTTTTACTGTTTCATTGTGTGTGCATGTGTGTATGTGCATGTGTGTATGAACACGTGTTCATGTGTGTGCATGCATGTAGCTGCAATTGTGTGCATGTGTATATATGTTTGCATGTATGTGTTCATTGTGTGTGTGTGTGTGTGTGTGTGTGTGTGTCTGTGTGTGTGAGTGTGCATGATAGAGAGGTACGTATGTATGTGCAGGCTACAGGAGGATGTCACATGTTCTGCTCCACCATTCTCTACTGTGAGACAGCATCTCTCACGGAAACTAGAACTAGACTGGCAGTCACCAAACCCTGCTGACCTACCTGTCTTTGCTCCAGGACTCGACGCTGCGGTTGCAAGTGTGTTCACAATGATGCCTGGCTCTTTGTGTAGGTCCTGGGGATTTGAACTCAGGTTCTTATGATTGAACAGCAAGTGTTCTTACCTTTCTGAGCCATCGCCCCAACTCCCCAAGGAATGCTCTCAAGGACCAGAAACAACCTTAAACTGACTCCAGTTAAAGGGCACTGAGGACAGAAAGGGGGATTTCATGGGTCTTGATGTTGGTGGAAACCACTAGAATTTGTAAGTTAGATGTCACCACAACATTCCCTGTCCATCTGAAACTGTGACCGAAGGAATACATGGACTAGAAGAAGTGTAGATCAGGAAATAAAATATCAGTGGTGGCTAGAAGCCACACCACTTACACTTAGGCACAGTCCCTGTCAGCTGGGTGCAGCCTGACCTCATCACTCAGCAAGTGCAGACAAAGGCCTGGGAGGACGCGGGCCACTGTCCGTGGTGCTGAACAGCCATTGTGGCCCGATACCCTGCTCACACATTCAAACTGGCCCAGAGGCATACAAATCAGACAGGGAAAGGAGGTGTGGGGGTGGATAAAAAAGGAGAAATGAACAGGGGAAGAAAAATACAGGTCAGAGGTGGTGCAGACAGACCATTGTCTACAAAGGTGGTCAGCAGCCCTCTAGTGACCACTGTTTCACAGGCTACACCCAACTACTCATGGTCGAATGTCCTAGGCCAGTCACCAACTTGTTTTTCACTTTCACAGGACAATTGTATCAACCATTCTTCATCATCCTGAGAACTAGGGAGAGCATCACCCAGTCCTGGGTGTACAAGAACTACTGTTTGGGAAAGCACCTCTCATGTCAGATTCCATATTCCTTCTTGGAACTGCCACCCTCCTCTCGTGATTGTGCTGCGACAGCCCTCCAGACAGGAAAAGTTAACTCTCAATGCCCTCTGGTCACCCCCCCACACCCAGATTCTCAACTGCTCTCCCAGACAGCCCTATACTAATTCTGCATGGCTCCAGGCCTCCATAGCTGAGTAACAGGTGGCCTGGGATAGCGACAGACCCACCAAGGCAGAAGTCCAGGCTGGCTAATGACAGCCCCTGGGTGCTCAGTTCCAGGAGGTCCCAAGCCCTGCCCACTTAGTCTGCAAGAAAGTGTCCTGTAGGCCCAGGGGGTCTAGTATTCCAACCAATCTCATTCCCTCACATGTAATTTCCCAGTTGAAATGGTTTTAGACTTGTGTGTTCATTTGTGGAGGGAGTAGTCACATACTATAATGTGTGTGTGTGTGTGTGTGTGTGTGTGTGTGTGTGTGTGTGTGTGTGTGTGTAAGCCAGACAGTAATTTTGGAAAGTTGACTCTCTTTCTATCGTGTGAGCCATTGATCTCTAACTTAGGCCACCAGCTTTTGCAGCAGGGTTCTTTACCCACATAATCATCCTGTAGACCCAGATTTCCCAGTTTTAAATGAATGCCATATGCTTCAATGTCAGCAGGTAGCCTGCTGTGCCATCCTATCCACAGGCAGGATGTCTCCACTTCCTTGAGACCTGTCAACCAACAAAAAGAAAGCAAGATTTGCTTGCCAGTGACTGGCATCCCTTACAAGGCCCCAAGGCACTATCAGTAGCCTGTGGTTCTGCTCCCAGTAGGGTCTGAGGAGGGAGGAGCTCATGTGTACATGGCCTCTCTGGATACACACCCGGATGCTGAGATGCTCAGGCTGAAAGGCCCCCTCTTCTGCATCAGCTAGCAACATACTAAACACTGGAGCTTGTCCTCCAACAGTACACTCTCTCCTCTTGCAGAGGAGTCACTTCACACTGTCTTATACCCTTCCCCTCCCCATGCCACTGGTGATTGATTGGACCAGGCATGTGCCGCTGGGCACCAATGGACCAATCAGATTGTCTTTTCCAGAATGGAACAGTTGAAACTGATGGATGCTAGGGGGTTGACAATGGAGATGGGGCCAAGCAGCTGAGCTACTATGGAGAAATAGGTGTCTTCCTTGAGTCAACTAGGAGAGACAGAGACACAGAGGGAGACACACACATACACACTCAGAGAGGGAGGGGGAAGCGAGGCACAGGAAGCATGCAATGTAGGAAAGACAGAAACAGAGGACATTTCATAAGCCTTGGGATCAAGGTGCTGCCCCAGCCTTATGCCATATTCTGTCTTTCCAGAAATTTCCCTCTCAAGATCCTCAATTTTTCTGGGGTTTGCAGACCTGTCCCTCCTCCTAGACCTGAACCCACAAGAACCCCAGTCTCTGTTTCCCCTGTAAGATTCTGTGCAACCCTCCCTCCCACCTATGTGTGAGCTGCACCAGATGTCCCAATCCTTTACCCCTATGAGTGAGGTCTACCAGATGTCCCAAAGGCAGTGGTTGCCCTGTTCTCCAGGTGTTTCCCTCTAGATGGCCCCATACTTCTTTAGCCACACTGGATGCAGTTGGTCCACAGAACAAAACTGACCATGTAAGCTGGCTTATACACTTCCCACAAACAGAATATCAGTTGTAAACACTCACCAGAAACCACACACCTTGCTAGGCATCTCCCACTGGCCTCACTTCCTGCCTCCTGCCCTTCTTGGCCTCTGTAAAGTGTGGACACTCCCTTCGAGTTTCTGTTGACTACCTCAGCCGTCTGAAAGAGTCGTTCTCTACAATCCTGGCCGCCCAAGTCGCTCTTCAATAGAAGAGCAGCTTCATCAAGCCCCACCCACCCCAAGCCTGCAAGACCTCACCCCAAATGGGACAATCATGCCATGTCTCCCTAACAGGGATGTTTGGTGTCTCAAGAACCACACTCCCTCTTGCATGCATTTCTTCATTCATCAAGCATAGAGAGCCAGAGCTGTTTCAGGCATGGAAGGTAAATCAGTGGGCAGACATGGCCCAGCTGCTGCTGTCTTCAACCTGGCAGGGAAAGATGGACAGAACATATTTATAAATAAACATGTCACTGGTAATAAAGTGTTATGAGTGAACCGGGCAGAATAAGATGTCAGGCAGGTCCTGGGGTTGTGGTGCATGCTAGTTTACACAGGATGCTTGGGGGTGACCTCTCAGATAGGATAACATTTGAGTAAAGAACTGAAAGGAGATGAGGGAAGGAACCTTGGGGACATTTAGCTGGGGTCAGGGAGGTCACCTGTTCAGCAAGAGTAGCAGGCACAAGGGCCCCCGGGGCAGGAGTATGCTTGGCATAAAGGACCATAAGGTCTGTGAAGGGTGAAAGGCAGAAAGGCCCCAGGAACTGTGATAAGAACACTCAGTGTTCTTCAGCACCACGGAAAGCACGGGCGGTATCTTTCAGCACCATGGAAAGCACAGGCCTGGTTGTAACATAAGACGGGCAAGATTTTCACAAGACCATTCTAGCTGCTGGGTTTAGAGTCTGCCTGACGGGATGGAGGTGGATGCAAAGCCTGGGCTGAAGCAGAGAGCCCAGCTATAGGTTGTTACCATCATGCAGTCAGGACGAGAACGAGGCCAGGACCAGGGTGGCATCTTCAGAGTTGACAGTGAGATGCATCAGAATTCTGGAAATATTCTGAAGGGGGAACTCATGAGATTCTCACATATGCAGCCACGGGATGTGAATGGCTGAGGGCAAGACTCTAGTATCTTTCAATCAAGGATCCCCGAGACTCTCTGTAGAAGGCAAAGTATCATCTTGCTCTCAGACACAGGCAGTCCTGACCACCCTCTGAGCCCAAGGCAAGAAACCAGAGTTGCTGTCCCTGCAGCAGAAGGGAAGGGACTCCAGCGTCTCTCCTCTTGAAGTCCCTGCTGGGCCCGCATGCTCTCTGCTTTCTGAGCTGGGAACCCAGACATCCTAACGGTTTGCCTGACCTGTGGTACCTAGCACAGTGCACCAACTTTTCCAGCTGTGATTGCTTCCCGAGACGCTGTCACAAGCCCAGAAACACAGATTCTAGACACCTGGATGCTATTCTGAAGAAGAGATTAGAAACAGCCAGTGAGTAATTACAACAGAGTCCTCATCTGTTCCGCGTCAAGTGGATATACAAGCAGGTGTGCTGAGGTCTTCTGAAGCAAGGGTCAGACCAACTCAGTAGACTGGATAGACTTCTCAGAATATCCTGCGCAGGGCACTGGGACCCAAGTTTTGAACCGTTCGTAAAAGTTTTCCGGGAAGATCAATGGAGAGAGCAAGACTTTAGACTAAAAACATGGTGTCTCCACACACATGCGTAGAAACACGTGGGATGTCTGTGGAAGTCTGACGCTCCTGAAGTGAACCTGTAGATGCATCTTACCCACCCAGGATACCAGAATGGGGCCCAGGATACCAGTGCTGGGCATCGGGGATTCAGGCACATTCAGTCCAAACCCTCAAATGATACTCCCGGCATCCTCAGAGCTCTTCTGTATAAAGAACTACTATAGGGGGGTCTTCTGGTCCACCCCATTTCTGTCTAGACTTACCTTCTGTGAGCTCTTAAGAGCCTAACTCTAAGCTGTTTCTTTTTCTTCAGCCCCAGTGCCAAGCTCGGTATCTGGCATACAGAGGGGAAGACTGCCGTGGCCGTTCTATGACTCTCCTGCCCTGTCTCCTCTGTCAGTGGAAGGGGCGGCCATTGCTGTTGCTTATTGTTGGTAGCCGCCCGTACCGCGCCCAAACATGGCGCCGATTTCCTGTGAGTGAGTCAACAGGGCACAGCTGTTGTCCACCCCGAAGGACGCAGTGCGCATGAGCCAAGCACGTCACAGCCCACTCTCGGGGCATGCAAATTGGGCATTGGGGCTTGCACCAATCGGGTAGCGACACGAGTCTCCTAAGCATATATAAGCAGTGCCTTTTCCTCCCTCGGGGGTCCCCTGTCCCTGTTCAAGAGAGCTGTACAATAAAGGCTTGTTCGCAGAAGAATCCTGTTGCCGCGCGTCGTTCTGGCTGGCGAGATGTTGGGCGCGTGACAGCTTATGTGCAGTGCAGAGAGGTAGTTTTTTTTGTTTTTTTTTTTTTTTTAAAGTGATTGTTTCAGTAACTTAGAATCAACTTAATCCCAGCTTCTCATTTAAGTTCTTGGAAATTCGTTGCCTCTCTCCCCACACTCGGCAGTCAGCTCCCAGAGCCCTTTCTCCTCCACCGCTAGCATCCCATCAGGGACATCGAGGCCATTGACATTTAGAAAGTGCATGCCGGCTCTTCTTCTCCCAAAACATGGACAAGGTGAGCTTTCCTGTGGAAAAATGGATCTGGGGGCTTTTCGCCCATGCTAGTGACATCTGGGAATTCTTACTGCCCGTCAGAGGTCCTTCTCCCCAGCCCGGTGGGGTGGGGCGGGGCTGGGCATGATGGAGCCAAGCTGATGGCTTCCTTCAGGAGAGAGTGCAGAGGAGACAGTTTATTAATAGTTCAGAGCAGTCCTGCCAAAGGCGACTGTGTGGGCCGAGAGAGCAGCAGTCTCCTCAGGCTAGAGCCAACACTGCTGATGCTTCACTTCTTGACGTTGGCTCGGAGGACCCCATCCCGGAGATGAAGAGAGGAAGTTAAAATAGCCAAAGCTGACTGAGCCGGTGAATTTCCTCATGATACAGAGGAGGTCTCCAGATCAGTTACAAAGGTCAGAAAGAAGCCCCTGCCTCTCACAGTTACTCATCAAAGCCCTCTGGTATGATTCATTTTTTTTTTTTCTGATAAGATTGGAAGTGCATGGATCCCTGGAGTCTAAGCCAAAATTGGTTCAATTCTTCTTCTTTCTGAGCCCCCTGCCCTGCCCTGAGCCTGGCCTCATCCCTACATCTACCCTCCCCTCAGCCCTCCCCCCAGCATAGCCTCATCCCTACCTCTATCCCACCCCTGGCCTTGCCTCTAGCCTGGTCCTGTCTCTACCTCCACTCCACCCCACCCTGCCCCTGCACTTGCCCCCAGCCTGCCCCCATCCCTACCTTCACCCGACCTCACCCCTGCCCCTAGCCTGGCCTCATCACTACCTCCACTCCAAATCTGGACTTAACCTTGGGATTATCTTTGGGCATCAGAATGTGGCAGAAGTGGTGTTGTGTCAGTTCCTGGGCTCAGCTTCAGGAGCCTGTGTACACTTTGGGAAGCCTTCCTGGCCATCACCTGAACAGAGACAAGCCTCCAGGAGAAGGAGATAAATGTGGACCAGACACAGCTCAGAGCAGCTACCTTTTTTGTGGTCTGCCGCACACACTTCTAGACAGAGCCTCATTCTTGTTTCTGCTGCTTCTCCACTGCAAACTAAGAGGAATGAAGCTGGCTGTCCATCTGCACTGAATTAGCATAACCCTCCTCTCATTGTGTGTACCAAGAAGATTAGCTCTGTCTGCATATTTAACAAGCTCCCCTGTAAACAAGCCACTCTGGGAGCCTCCCAGAAGCTTCTCCTGGCCACTCACACATTTAATTTCCCCTGCCTGGAAGCTGCTTCCTGCTCTGCAGCTGCTGCATATTTGTACTGTAGAAACACTTGCAACCCTGTAGCTCACACCACTGCAAGTTTGTGTCTACCCTGATGTCTGGAATGATGTCTCCTCTACCCTTCTGCTTCCCTCTCCCTTCCATTTCTGCTATGATTTTGATACTAAGTGTCTCCCAGGAAGGGTTCCTATTTGAAAGAGGTGTCTCTAGTACATGGACTTACTTAATGGAATACTCTACTGGTGAATTCCCAATGACTGGACTGTTGAGAGCTGGTGGACCCCATGTTACATGGGACTGAGGAAGCAGGTCTCCAGGGGGTGTCTCTGAAGGGCAAACTTTCTCCAGTCCTCTGTCTTTCTGCTCCCTGGCTACCACAAGGTGAGCAACATCCCTCAGTCACATTCCTTCAACATGATGTTTCTCACTCACCAGAGGCCCAACAGCAATGCAACCAAGTGACTGTGGACTGAGGCTGCTAAGACTATGAGACAAAAGAACTCCTTCCTTCTTCAAGTTCATTGCCTTAGATGTCCTGTCACAGACACAGCACCCGGGTTCAGCTCATAGCACCTACATTAAATGACTCATGAACATCTGTAACTCCGTTCTAGGGGACTCGATGCTGTCTTCTGGCCTCCAGGGGCACCTGCATGCATGTGGTGCACAGACACAAATAAATAAACCAATAAATAAATATTTTTAAAAAGAAATAATTTGAGTGTGGTTCCTCTGAATTTGTATATATTTGTAAAATATGTTATTTTATAACCTAATTTAATAATTTGTACAATGTGTGTCTATGGATGTGTGAAAGAGAGAAGAGACAGAGACAGAATATGCTGAGAGTTTGTAGTGCTTTCAGAGGCCAGAAGAGGGCATCAGAAACCCAGGACTGGTATTGGAGATAGTTATGAACCATTCAGCATTGGTGCTGGGAACTTGTATTCTTTGGAAGAGCAGCAAGCTCTTCTAACCACTGAGCCATCTTTCTAGCTAAAGTGACTTTTCTTTTAAGTGGTGAAATAATACAATTTAGAACAATGGCTTCAATCCTAGCCATCAATATAAATTCCTCGGGGGAAATTTCTAAGAATAAACAGTCCCAGCCCTGAAGACTTCTAGCCTTTTTACCTTGGTGTCCTTTTACATCTCTATAAATTAAAAAAAAAATTATGTGTGTGGATGTCTTGCCAACATGCACATCTGTATAATGTACCCAGGCCTGGTGCCTTTAGAGCTCAGGAAAGGGTACCGGATCCCCTGGAGCTGGAGTTACAGACTGTTGTGAGCTCCCATCTCAGTGCTGGGAATTGAGCCTGGGTTCTGTGCAAGAGCAGCCAGTGCACTGAAAGTCTGGCCCACCTCTCTAGCCATCCCCAGCATCTATCAAAGAGTGACTCTAACAGGGAGCCAAGAGAAAGATCCCTTCTAAGGTGGGAAATATGGTAAAGGCTTTATGGAAGGGGTGGCATTCTGACTCGACCTTAACATTTAAGTCAACATCTCCTTTGGTCCTTTATCTGATCTACTCCATTTTCACTGGACATACCCATTTTTGTGTTACTGGAGAACCCACATATGTTCCAAGGCATTGGTAGTTTGGGTTAAACCAAAGGTCTCTCTCTAATAGATTTTTATGCTCCCAGACTCCCTTGCAGCTAGACTCTAGCTTGACCCTCTACTGCTAGAGGGTCATGTGACACATTTCTCCACTTTTGTGTTACCAGAGAACCCCACATATGTTTAAGTGTGTCCCAGGGCATCATGCGGTAGCTTGGTTTAAACCAAAGGTCTCTAATAGATCTTTATGCTCCCAGACTCCCTTGCAGCTAGACTCTAGCTAGGCTCTCTAGCAGTAGAGGTGACACACTTCTACTGAACATATAATGACCACTGTAAGATGGTCCCTATATAACATTTCCCTTCCTAGTACAGGGAAAATAAGTCTCAGTTGAGCTTCTGGTCTCCCCACAGCTTCCAGAACCTATCTTTTGAAAGCAGTAGTGGTGTACAAATGGGAGTTTTGGTATTGCAGCAGCTGCTCTATGACCATGTGTGGCAAGTTTGGGAAGGGACTCACAACATCCAGTCATGAACCCCTGTGTGAATCTTGGAACCCACACCCAAGACTTCTTAACATTGGAAGCTGCAACTACGACTGATCGTTGTTAGGTTCTCTTTGATGATGACCAAATACAGTCAAATTGACTCACTGTTAAATCTGGAGCCCAGGTGTGCAACACTTAAAATCTAACACACACCGCTGGTTACCGCCCAGACTTTGATAGAAATATATTTCAGAGTTTATAGTGAAGCCATCTGAAGCTATCAGGAGGCCGTGAGGGGTGAGGAGATCCGCTCTGCTGGGCGTGTCTCCAGAAGCTTCTCACAGGTTAAAACCCTGAACTTACTGTCAGACAAGGGACAGAGGCAGCCAAGCTTAAGGATCCTTTAAAATAGTTTGGTCTCACAGAACAGTGGGCTATAATGGCTATGGGTGGTAAAGATACTCCGGGAACTCAGAACAAACACTTGGATCCAGCCAGTGTGGGGTGGGACCCAAAATCCATCCTTTTGTTTCAGGGTGAACAGTATAGAGTTATTACCCCGAGCACTTCTGTTGTTTAACAAACTGAATAATTAGGAGGCACACGCGCACACACGCACACACACACACACACACACACACACACACACACACACACACCCTCTATAAACACCTGCAGTTAGTTGGGTTTAATTGGGCCACAGCTGATGTTGACTGCGTATTTTCAATGCTCCGTTCAATACTCACCCCCCCAGCGCAGCCTTTTTATGTTTGAAAATCAGCATCAAATCCAATCCTGGCTGACGGTTTGCAGGTTTATTTAAAGGCACACGACAGTTGGAGTGGCTGGCTCTAAAAGCTAAATGGCTCTGCATATGGACTGAGGGGTTTACATGCAGCGTGTGGGAAGAGGAGCCCCCACTGTGCTTGGATAGCTGTGGGTAACTGTGAGTCTCTAGCTTTCAGTGTCAGCTTGGGTGGGTGTGTCAATGCCCCAGTGTGACAGAAACAAGGCTGCCTCTTGAAAACAGTCACCAGAGTTGCTGCAAGCTGAGGTGGGCCTGTGTGTGACACGGACTTGTCTATGGCCCAAAACAGCCCTCCCCAGGCTTATTCGTGGGAAGAAAAGTGTAGCTGGGGGTGGTGTTCTGGAACAGAACAACGCTAACCAGAGCTAGCATCCATTATGCAGTGTGCAACCCACACAGCCGCACATGACAGCCACGTAGGAGTTAATACGCTTTGTTCGGTATTCAGCATCCGGAGGAGTCCCAAGTGTCTGGTTGGTGGCTGAGAAACAGACAGAGCAGTGACTTACAAAGCCGTGTGAGGGGGTCCTGCTTCGTGAAGGGTGATCTCAAGGAGAGTGACCTGTGGTCAGGGTGACATTTCCCCAGAGGCTACTGGGGACTCCATCACAGAATGCCAGCTGTAAGGGCCTGTCCCCAGCAAGAACATTCTACAAATATCAGGCTACAGACACCAGGCTTTACTCCTCAGAGTCACGACCTCTGGGTTTGGGGAGAGTCGCTTCTCTTCTCCTCCCTGTCTTAATGATGTGGTGCAAAGACTCCAGACTGGCATTAAATTAACCTTAAGTTCTGGGTTTCACAGTATGTGGGGTCAGCAAACAGGAAACCACAGCCATTGACAGTCAAACCCAACCGCACAGCCAAGCAACCTGGTGACCTCAACGTCTTCACTTCTCGGAACCCCGACAGGCTCTAAGGTGGCCCCTGACACGCCCTCCTGGCATTCGGGTCTGTGTGGCTCCTCTCCCTCCCTCTTAGATGCCAAACTATTATACATGTCAAAAAAATATGAATGAATGGTGACACCTCTGTCAAGCATCCTGGAGGCTGGAATGTCTGTCTTGCTTAAAGCCAATCTCCTCGACTTTGGAGAACTCAGTGGCTGTGTTGGATCATCCCCCTGAATCAAGAAATTGAGGGTCTTTGGCCAGTAGGAAACAAGAAACAAAGGCCCTCCCTTGTCCACTCCCGTGGAAATAGAGATGAGCTCGAAAGAGGTCTGTTCCAGTCAAGTTTCAAAAGAGACTGCAGCCAACACGTCGGTGGCAACCTTAGGTGACCCGAGCAGAGAGTCTAATTAACTGCCCACACCTGGAGCCATAGACATGGTGAGTTAATTACTAAGCCTGTTGTAAGTGGCCAGGTGTGACCATTTGCCATGCCAGAAAAGATAACGTCCCTCCTAGGGAGTGGTTGGGAAGACAGCCACACGGCTGAGACTAAGGTCTTTGATAGGCTGTCACCAGGCCAGCGAGATGACTCAGTCAGTGGCATGCTTGCCACTCAAGCGTTAAGGCCCTGAGTTTGGGTCGCCAGCACCCACAGACAAGCACACGGTAGTACACATTTGTAACGCTAGCACTTGGGGGGGGCAGAGACAAGTGGGCCAATTGCAAGCTTCATGTATGGTGAGAGATCCTGTCTCAGAAAACAAGGTGAAGAATAGGTGAGAAAAATGCTCAGTGCCAAACTCTGCTCTCTCTCCCTCCTCTTCCCCTTCCCCCATAACCTTCCCTCTCCTCCTTTCCCCTCCTCCTTCCCCCTCCCCCTCCAACAAAATAAAAATGCCATCAAGCTGCATTCTTTCATGGGGCCACTGCCCTGAGGTGTACAGACTACTGTAAAAAAAAAAAAATATGTCCCTGACACAGAATGAGCACCCCGCACATCCCACGTCTCACCCCCCCCCCTCAGCAGTCAGAGTCACCAGCATCACCTCCTTAATGGACGCCCATGGTAAGTATTCAGAGGGAACAGAGGGCCAGGCGTACCCCCAGGAAAATGCCTGACGAAGTTCAAGAGTCAGGCTTTCTTCGTGGAAGACAAAATCATTTTGTATCATGAGAGGAGCTGTGAGAGACTACTTCATAACCCTGCCGGGATCTCCCCTCACGGAAATTGGATTTTGATTTATATGTCAATAAATGCCCCCGGAAGTCTCATCATCTGCAAGTTCATCAATCTCTCAGGTCTATAGCCTGGAGGAGCCTCCCCGGGAAACATGACCCTTACTTACCAGCCCCTCCCTGTACCTCCCGCCGCCCGTGTGACAGGCAGGGGCAGGAAAATGAGCAGAGGCAGCAGAGACAGGGTGTGTGCTGGAGCTCTGAGGCTGAGCAGATCCTGATTTTCTGAGGACCCGGCTGGAGTATAGGAGGGGAGGGCATTTCCAGGACAGGCAAGGGCGGGTGTCCAGCTTGTGAGAAGCCTTGAACCCAGGACACGGATTCACGGGGTGGCATGTCACACTTCAGCCCTGGAAAAACTAGCCCAGCTTCAGTTGAGAACAAGGCGGGAGAGACTGGGGAAGAAAAGAGAGAACTGGGCAGGGACTTCTGCCTTTGTTGATGAAAATACTGCCTCGGTGGTGGTTGGGGCTGGAGTGAAAAGAGGGATCAGGAGGGCTCATGGGGAGGACTCAAGGCAAGCTTGGTGATTGACAGCTACCACGGTTTGGACAACGCCTGGGTTTTCCCCAAGGGCTCGTGTAAATGGAGACTGATCTCCTACATGGTGATATTACGAGGTAAGACTGAGTGGAAGTACGTAAGGAAAGGACTCGTGTGGGTTTGGTCTCCCTGGCTTCCTGTCTTGAGATGCGTGACACACGTCTCTGTATGCACGAACGCCAGGATGCAATCTGCCACGACGCCCTTGAGTCTTCAAGACTTCCGGGTGGAATCGGTCTCTTTCTCTTCGTAAGCGGCCCCACTCTGGTATCTCATCACCGGAGCAGAAGTTGCCCAATGCAATAATACTTGGCAGAGAAGGCTGCTGGCATGGTGCTGGTTTCTGACTGACAAGAAAGACGGTTCTGACGTGAAATCGTGGAGGGTGCTGGCCAACCAGGGTTCTCTAATCGTCCCAGAGCTGTGACGTCATCACCTGGAGCTCCTTGGGCCGCACTGCTTAGCTAGGAGAGAGAAGCCACGCGGAAGCCACGCCACAGACACTTCCTCTATCCCTTGGAGACGTTGTGACCCAGGTACAAATAGGCCACAGCATCGTTTAAAGCTAACGATGCTCTTTATGCCCAACCGCCCCTGCATCGGCTACCCTGGCACAAGGAATTAATGGATTTACCTGAGCGATCTGCTAAGCTGAGGGGGCGATTTGGCTGGGCCGTACAATTGACAGATGTGAGCTGCAGAGACTGGAGCCTCGTCAAGTCCATTCACGCTGTTGTTTCTTAACTCGGGTCTGTATGGAGTTTTAAAGGAGTCCAGAGGCCATTTTTGCCTTCCGTGCTTCCAGGGCACAGTTACTCAGTTGTCTAAGCCGAGGGCTAATCGCCGTGATCCAGTGAAGCCTGAAACAGAATCCTGGATGCATGGGGTCAGGAAGCTGTTCCCGTCGTCCAGTCATCCACAAGGCTCCAGCATGGGCTCGCTCATAACTCACAGCAGTCTATCACGCCAAAGCCTCCCATGGCTCCCCACTGCCTACAGGATACTATCTAAACCAAAGGCGACATCATGCTGGCCCAGGCTTAGCTGTTCCGACTCTCTAACAGGGGTCTCCTGTTCCAACCACACCTTGCTGCAGCCACTCACGGCACTTTGCCACAAAGCAGAGGAGGAGCCTGGCTTTGCACGGTCTCCTGAAACACACCCAGCATGACACCCCTAGGCAGACTCCAGAGAGCGGCAAGTGTTAGGAGTACAACTGAGTGTGAACGGAGGGTTTGCTTTTCTGACAGGAGGGTGGTTGGAAGAGAAGTCTGGAAAATTCTTGGCTATCCCCAGGAGGATCTCACTGGTATTTGGTATCATCTTTTGGGTTCCAAAAGCCATTGTCCTCAGTCTGGGAACAACTTCACAGACACCCTTCTGGGTGACATGATTCTGAGTCTGGTCAAATTGACAATGGAGGTAGACCATCATGTAATTTATTTAATATCCCCATGAGTGTGTGTCTTTTTTTAATCCACATTTAACAGAAGGGAAAACTGAGGGGTGAGATGAGGTAAGTTGCTTCAAGTTATTGTTATTAATTAATATATCATATCACATAATTAAATATTGAAATGTATAATTAATAATTACTAGTTAGTATATATGACTATTAATCAGCCCAGGCATTTACATCTCAACCCTCACAATGCTTTCAAAGACCCCTGGACCATTTCCAGGCTTGGTGGTCACTGCATCTCAATGGACATTGGGCACAAGGCTCCCCTACTTTTCAAGATGGAATGCAGAGGAAGGAGTAGAACCTAATAGCATTGTGCATCCAGCCTGAGACACCCTGACCTGACATCTAACGTCCCAGTCACTGTCTGGGTTGGGAAGAATGACAGCAGAGGTGGCCGTGGGTCACATCCACACAGGGAGGCTGCTGCAGAGTCTTGTGTCTCTCAGTCTGAACCCCCCCTCCCCTCCTCGTTCATTAGCAGAGCGTCCACACATCAATTAGAGATGGTGCGATTATCTGTGATCCAACTGAAATGAACCCCAGTTAATACCGTGTGCCAGACGCCACGAAGTCACTAGCCGGTGCTGTGCTCGGCAAGCTTCAGGGTCCGACTCCCCCAAGCATCCCTGAGACTGGAAGATTCCCATGCAGTTGGTTCATCTACTCCCCTAAAGACTTATTTAATGTGTGTGAGTACACTGTCACTGTCTGCAAACACACCAGAGGAGGGCATCAGATTCCATTACAGATGGTTGTGAGCCACCCCGTGGTTGCTGGGAATTGAACTCAGGACCTCTGAAAGAGCAGTCAGTGCCCTTAACCGCTGAGCCATCTATCCAGCACCCCCAGCACCCCCACCCCCACCCTCTTAATGGTGGATGTGGTGGCAACACGTAAGGATGGTCAGTCCTGACTGAGGACTGAGTGTGTGCAGCCTCAGTGAAGGTTATCTTACTGGCTTCTATAGTCCAACCCTCTAAGCCTGGGTCACTGAAACAGAGCAGGAGGGGCTTTCTCAAAGCCTCATTTCCAGAACAGGCAAATGCCAGGACACCCACGCACTCCCAGCATCGTTGATGCGTACACTGTTATTTGTTTTTGCGTGCCTACCAACTGGCTCTCTGGTTGGACATGAGTTCATCGTTGACCATGGAGTAGCCAAAAGCCCGCATGTCCTTGAAATCATGTGTGAAGGTGCCATCATGCCCATAGGTGGTGCTCTGTGGGAAGGGCACACACTGCTAGCTCGAGCAGGTGCTTTCTGAGGACCTTCCAACAAGTTACAATTCCGAGCTCACCGGTTTGGAGCAACATAATATTCAGCCCCACAGTGGGGCACAGTGCAGTCAGTCCCAGGTCTCCTCCTTTCTCCTGCAGTCTTGGCTGCATGGAGGCTCACAGCAAGCTCTTGATGCCGCCAGCTGTGGGCTTTGGTGGAGGCTTGTGAGGGATCAGGGTTTAACCCGGTAGAGTTGGGAAACCACTTCTCATGGAGATATCAGAGTTTTCAGTAGCCACGAAACCAGATTAAACCAATAAGCTGATTTGGGTAAGAGAGAATAATTTTCAAAATACCCTCAGATCAGCTCACTGTCTTAACTTGATCAATTATGTAACCAAACTGATGCCGCTTTCATGCAAATTAACTGAGCAAATCACTGCGTATGCAAATGACATCGTGGCTCAGTCACAACTGCTGGGTAGAGCTCTGCTCAGCTCTGTTCTGAAGAAGTCGTTTCTGAAAGCCAAGTCTAAGGAAACAGCTCTGTGGGCTTCACAAGTGGTCAACAAACAGGAAAGGAAGAAACAAACCAGGCCAGGGCACTACACACCTGGTCTGAGTCTAGCTCTTTTTTTTTTTTTTTTTTCTGAGACTGGTTACATTATAAAAGAAAGAATGTTACATTGTGAATGTTAAGTCCGCCATGGGGCAGCTGCATTTGAGAGTCTCCTGCTGCTTCAGTAAATGGCAGAAAGCAGAATGGAAGACACTGACTGACTCCATGTGACACCCTGTACCAGCAGTCACAGCACCATCCCCACAGAGCCTGGACACACTTGCTACCGCTACCGCGAGACCAGACCCAACCCATGAGAAATGACAGTTCTGCTCCATCTCGACACTGTGACTTTGGGGAGCAGACTTCACCATGAGTTTTGCAAGGGACAAACTGGGCAGACAAACCTCAAGGACCACATAGATCTAAACAGAAGTCTAGAGCACAGGCGCAGAGGTCCTGAACCCCGTGTCCTGTTCCTTTAGCTTCTACCTAGAAGCACATAGTTATTGACATCCTTGATGACACACAGCCATATCTTCCCGTCTCCAGGCTCTACCTGGCTTTCCTTCCCCCGGAACCATTGCTCTCTGCTTCCCAGATCTCCAGCTGCAGAGAGGGACACCATGAGCATCACCACACACCGGAAGCAGGAGGCAGATTGCCTTGAAGACTCAATCTCACCCAGCCTCACTGCTTCTGTGGGCTCAAAACGATGATTTCCATAGGAGGCTACAGCACAGGGAATGCACATGCAGTACACACATAGCACACATGCACACACAGTACATCATCCAAAGTACACCTGTGGCACATGCACCCACAGAGTGCATGTACACACATGTGGTACAGCACATGCACACACCACACATATTTGGAGCATGCACATTAACCCACACAATCCACAGCATATTCATATAACACACATATGAACACAGCGCAGAAATCAACATACATACATGGTACACATGGACATGCATAGGACACATACACACATATGCATACAGCACACACATGTACACACAGTATAGATATACACAGCCACACACATACAATGTACACCCACATGCATACACAAAATGTGTATGTATAGGCATGTAGACATGCAGTGTGTATAGCACACACACATACAGCACACACTCCTACTGGTGTTACTGGGCCCCGTCCATCAAGATGCCCAACAGAGCTCTCATAAAATAAAGTGCTTATGATTATGAACAATGACCTTTATTATGAATCCGAGAAATCCCTGTGGCCAGGGATGCCCCCTGCAGTATTTTCTCATCCTGTCCTCTTCACTGTGGCTGACCGCCCTCGAAGGAATGGGCTTCCAACTGTATTAAAAGCTCCTTCATGGGGTTGGGGATTTAGCTCAGCGGTGGCGCTTGCCTAGCAAGCGCAAGGCCCTGGGGTTCGGTCCCCAGCTCCCAAAAAAAAAAAAAAAAAAAAAAAAGCTCCTTCATCTCCCTGCCACTGTCCCCTCTAAATGGCTTGCTGCTATCTGTCTGTGAGAAGAATGGCTACAGCCAGTGTCTCCCTAGCTCTCCTTGTGCCAGGCAAGACAAGAAAACTCGTCTCCTGGGTGTCTCCCAATTTGTGCTACAGGAATGAGCCTAGCTGGCCCAGTGTGAAACCTGGGTCAGGTAAATTTGACATCTCTGTGCTGCTCAGTTTCTCCCACAGGAACACAGTAGGGCAGGCTTTGTTCTACAAGGGCAGCAGCTGAAACCTCAGTGGTTCAGAATCTGTCTCACAAACTCCCCGTGGGTTGTGGAGCTACCTCTCTTTTTGTAGAAAAGCACCCAGTAATACAATTAAACACATCCCCAGAGTCAAAGCGACATGGGTTCAAATCTTAGCTCTGCAACTTACTATCCATGTAAATGTTCTTGTGTCTCTGAGCCTAGGTCTCACACATGCACACACGAACATACCCAACATACACATAAACACAGACACACGTATGCACACACCCAACAAATGCATATGTACATATACATAGATACACATATGCACATACTCAACACATACATATGTGCATATACACACATACACATATGCACACACCCAACACATACATATGTACATATACACACATACACATATGTATACATACACACAGATGCATATACACACATACACATATGCAGGCACACATAGACACACATACATTACACCCAATACACACAACACACACACACATGCATACCTACACATAGGTACATACACATATATACACAAATACACACACACACACACACACAGTTCAAAACAAAACATCTTCATAAAGGGTACCAAGAACAGTCGGTGAAGAGATCAACAAGCATCCTAACAAATGGGATCAACCCATGTTCCCAGAGTGAAAAGGACTCCTTCCCCTGCCGTGCAGCTGACATCATAACATTCTTGGAGGGGACAAAGATGGCCATGACCTCAGGCTTAGTGACATGAGCATGAAACCCACGGCAGAAGCAAGAGAAGAGAAAGGAAATTGGCTCCTCTTTAAACTAAAAATATTTTCTTTTTGAAAAGATGTCATCAAGTCAGCTAGAAGACAAACCACATAATGGAGGGAGAACGTCGAGAGCCGTGAAGATGGACTTTGAGCCAGAATATGCAAAGAGTTTTGCAATTCAACAATGAAACAGTTATTAATTAAATAAATGAGTAAAGAGTCTGAATAGATGCTTCACTAAGAAAGATACACAAATGGCCAACGAGCTCATGGAGAGATGCTCAGTGCTGGTCATTACATGCACACATGCATATACACACACATGTTCACACGCCACACACACACATGTGCACATACATACCCACACACCCCCACACCCACACACACATGTCACACACATCACATACATGTACATACATATCCACATTCCACATACCACACACACATACACATACCACACACACCACACACACTACCCATCCACATACACACACTCCATACATGCACACATGCACACACATACATGCACACACATACATGTACACATACATACACACACCACACAGAGGCACATATACCACACACAAACACACCACACACAAGCACACACACATACACACCACATATGCACACACATGCACATACATGTGCACACACATATACCCACACCCCCATATACACCACACATATATGTACATGCATACATACACCCCACACACACATACACATACCACACACTACCCACCCACATAATACACATCACACACTACCCAGACACACCACACACATATACACACACTCCACACATACACACACACTCCACACACATGCACACCACACACATGCACACATACCACACACACACCACACACACACACACACCACCTACCCATATACACACACATCACACAATATACACGTGTACACACATGCACACATACACAATAGCACATGAGAGCAAACCTCAATTTCACCAACTGCTGCCCTTCAAGAGTGACCTCCCAAGAGCCCATCCTCCTCTCCCCACCAAAGCAACCAGAGCCTTCAGACAGCTTTAAAAACAGAACCCTCTCTCCCTCCTGTGCTTCATAGTTTAAGTCTGAAAGGAAGCAAGCTCTTATATCAGCATTAATTAAACTGCCACTGAGTAACCGCCACATTACCCTACCCGTAAATCCAATTCCTATCTGCCGGCCAAGAATCCCTAGGCCGTAGCAACAAGGGCTGGAGTTTTATGGAACCTTAAAAAAATTCCTCAGTACTCCCAGAGGTGGCTCCCCACCACTCTTGCAGCGTGGAGAACATCTCGAGGGCTCGTTCCTGGAGACATGGCTTTTCTCTCAACACTTTCTCCTTCTGTCTTAATTTTTAAAATTATACTTTCATTAAAACCCTTAAAGAAAATGGACTCGGAGAGTGCTCATTAAGCAAGGAGAGCCGTGCTGCATAAAAGGGAGAGGTAGATTTTTCCCTTAAAGCTACCCACACAATTTGCATTAATGAAGCCTCCCTCCCTACCATCCTGCAGAGGCCCGTGAAGAGCACTCCTTAAAGTTGAAGAGAACTCCTTGAGGGTGCAGTGGGTGGGTGGGTGAGTGGGTCTTTAGGCAGCTAAACACTTCTCAGGTCTCCAGCTGGGAACCTTTCTTCCTAGGAACTCAAAGCTTTTGGTGCAGTACAGCAGAGTTCCTCTCCCTGGAGGCTGATGCTCCAGGACAAGGGGGTGGTGTCCTACAACCTTCTTGAAAGGATTGGCCATGTGCCCTCTGTGAAGCTGTGGCATTCTGTGCTCCCCAGCCCAGTGTTTAGCTAGAGCTATTAACACACACACACACACACACACACACACACACACACACAGAAACCCACTCATATACTCATAGAGACATGTGCACAGATACACACACAGGCATATACTCACACACACACACACTCACACTAACATACCCACACATACTAGTACATACATGTGCACAGAGACACACACAGGCATATACTCAGATACACACAAACACACTAACATACCCATACACACTAGCACATACACATATACAAACACACACTCACACATACAGAAACGAACTCATGCACACATATACATAAAAACACATGGACCGAGACATATACAGACATATATACTCACAAATACACGTGCGCGTGCGCACACACACACTCAAACACAGACACAGAGACATACAAACACATACACAGACACACTCATACACATATATACAAACACATATACAGATACACACACATGCATACAGGCATATACTCACACAGATACACACAGACACACTAACATATCCACATACTAGCACACACACATATATACAAACACTCATACATACAGAAACACACACACACACACATAGAGACACACAGACAGAGACACACACACACATACACACAGGCATATACTCACACACACACATTTGGACATACACACACAGAGACACACTAACATACCCACATATACATATACACACTAACATACCCACACACACTCATACATACATATACAAGTACATACACAGACACACAGACACACACACACATATACAAACACATACACAGAATCACTCACACCCATACATATACAAACACATACACAGATACACACAAACATACCAACACTCACACAAACATATACAAACACAGACACACTCACACCCATACATATACACATACATACACACACACACACACACACGCACCCTGACATCCATGCCTAACAACCTCAGAGATTAGGTCTTCCTCCCAGCTTTTCTGTCCTCTGCAGCATCCTAGGCACCAGCTCGTGCCCATGTGACCTGCTTGCTGTGGGAGGAGCCTAAACTCCTTTCTTCTTTGTTGAACTTGTCACATGGCTTGCCTCAGACAGTGACTGTGGCGGGAAGCATAGGAAGATGATTCCAACCCAGCTTCAAGAGGTGTCCTGCATCCCAGTTCCTT
The DNA here is from genome assembly GCF_011064425.1 of Rattus rattus. Classification (NCBI taxonomy): domain Eukaryota; kingdom Metazoa; phylum Chordata; class Mammalia; order Rodentia; family Muridae; genus Rattus; species Rattus rattus. The sequence goes on from NC_046169.1 coordinate 40,583,786, forward strand.
GCATCCACGCTCTCTCGGTGTCTGTGAATGAGTGAGCAAGGCAGCAAGCATCACCCTCCACAGTTTCCACTTCAAACTCCTGCTTGAGTTCCTGCCCTGATTTTCCCCAAAGATGAACTTTGACCTGGAAGCAGAAGCCAAAGAGCCCACCCCCTGGTTGCTTTGGTGGAGTGTTTATCATACAACGGAAAGTAGCCCAGCATCTTCTTGCTGAACCTGACTGGGCAGCTTCCCCACCCAGAGCCTTCATCCTTCTTGTCTGTACCATGCAGACAAAAGGTCTTCAATGGTCAGTGAGGACAGGAGCCGGTGGCCTGCACAGAGCTGGGTGTTTTGAGAGAAGCTGTATGAAGCGAAAGTTTCTGGTTGTGTCATGTGATACAGACTCACGTGTGCTTTGCTGAGGCAAGACCTGTGAGAGGACACGTGATATTTGGGGAGAGAGAGACAGTGATTACTTAGCTAGCCATGCAACATTCATTGGTCTCACGTCTTCTTCACCGATTTTCACTTCATTAATGAGAGAGGTGCTGCAGGGAACTCGTGGCATTCTGATTGGTCCTGGTCGTTCATGCTGACTCAGCCGATTTGGCGGAGGCCTGGCGGTTTCTGCTGGATCATGATACTATTCATGACTCATGTTTGGTGGCACTTTCGAACTGGTATCCTGACACTGCTGAACTGGACTGCTGGGATCCTGACAATGGAGATTAGAATCCACCCAAAGAACTACTTCTAAACAGGTCCACATCCCCTTGTCTTCTTTACCATCCTTTCTCCCCTACCTTTGGACAGTGAGCTAGAAGGGGGACGGAAGTGTTTGAAAACCATTATTAAAAGTAGGTTTTGAAAAGAAAAAACAACTAAGCCTACAGCTGTGTGCCGTGAGATAGCTCTCGACCCTGAAAATCGGGCATACCAGATCCAATAGGGTAGAGCTCTGGCAACATGAGACACCCAACATCTCCAACCCTCCATTTCTTCCTCTGTGAAGCAGTATTAGCATGCTAACATAACGGCTCTGCCCTGAGGAGACTAAAGGTTAAGTTGGCACATGAGAAAGATGAATAGGCAAGTGGTGCTCTCAAAGGGGCTAGCCTGGTCTCGGGTGTGCCAAGGTTAGCCCAACAGACCACACACAGCATCCCAAATCCCATCTCTTGCCCCTTGGCAGAAGGACCCCACCTGCCTTGAGCCAGTTTGCCATGGGCCACCAAGCACACCTCCCTCGGCAGGGACCTGGCAGGAGTGAACGCATGTGGGGATGCTCCCGGGCTCCGTTCGTTCTCCCTAATATCTCCCAGGGGGGTGATTGATGGAGACAGGAGAAAATCTATAGTCCTGTGACAGAATGTTTACTACCAGCCCTCTAGGAAATGATTGCTTCGGGGTAATTTTGAACCTCCACACTATGATGCAGTGTCTCATATTTTAAACGGCAGTGAGCGGGGAGGAGATGGCTACAGCCAGACCTTGTATTTCACCGGCTTACGGGGGAGAAGCTATTTGCAGGGGAGACGGAAGCAGAGACAAGGGCTTTGCACTCAGCCCAGTGGAGAGGGTGAGCTTTTAAGCCTGCACTGCCAAGGATGCTCGATGCCCACTGTATACTGGACTGCCCCTGGGAGACCCCACGGTCAATGCCAGAGATGTTCTAGACTCTGAAAGTCAAATTAGGAAGGTCGTAGGCCACTGAACAGCTGCTGCCTCTGGAGGCTGGGTGGCTTTCTTCACCCTCCTCTGACCAGGGCTGTCCCCGTGACACAGCAGATGCGGTGGTGTTTCTTCTCCCTTCCAAATGGACCTTCTTAAAGATAGGCTCACGTGACCCAGCTGAGCAAGAGCAAAAAGGTCAGAAACAAGCTCACGCAAATGCATCTGCAAGGTATCAGGGCAAGCAGGGAGAAAGGAGATTGAACCAAAAGGCTGGTGTTGGCTTAAGTGGAAATTTGCATGGGGTGGGGACAGAGGCTGGAACATTCTGAGCTCTGCCTCACCTAGCCACAAAAGTCGATTCCTGGTGATTGCGTTTCTACACGTGAAGACACAAAGGGAAGCTTCTAGGCAAACACAACAGAGGTCTGGGCTGTGTTCCTGCAGTCAGCAAAGACCGTTAAACACCGCACCAAAGTGTTAACTAAAGAGGGATGTTGGAAACTTGGAAAACAGCCATTGCCGTTAATAATAATCAAAAGACACCGTGGAGGGAACAAGAATACAGCAGCGGGTGGAAACAGGTATTTGTGAAATCAAAGAAGACCTATCTGAAATAAAAAGGAACTCTTAGAGATTGTCTTAAAAACATGTCAGTGCTGGGAGGATGACTCCGCAGGCAAGAGCGCCTGGTACACAAGCCTGAGGACCTGAGTTCGAATCCTCAGCTTCCTTTTAAGAAGCTAAAGGGTGGGTGCTCATCTACAGCCCTAGAGCTGTGGGGGAGGAGGTGTGAGCATCATCGAGGTTTGCTACTCATGAGTTCAGTGAGAGAAGAGACTCTGACTCAAAGGTAGGCGAGAATGGATCAGGACTCCTGATGTCCTCCTCTGGGTTCAGGATACAGACTCTCCCGCACACATGTTCACACACTCACACTCCACACACATGTTCACACACATTGTACATACATGTCTACACACTCACACATCACACACTCGTATTACACACACACGTCCACACACTCATACCCCCACACACATACCCACATACACCCTACACATACGCCCACACACTCACACCCCGAACATAAGTCCACACACATCCACACACCCCACACACATCACACATGACCACATACTCACATCCCACACACATGCCCACACACTCACACCCCACACACTCACACCCCACACACTCACATCCCACACATATGTCCACACACATCCACACACTCACAACCCACACACATCACACATGCCCACATATTCACATCCCACACACATGCCCACACACACCTCACACACATACATGTCCACACATATGTAATTTACATATTTTTAAAGATTTATTTATTATATATAAGTACACTGTAGCTGTCTTCAGACACACCAGGAGAGGGCATCAGATCTCATTACAGATGGTTGTAAGCCACCATGTGGTTGCTGGGATTTGAACTCAGGACCTCTGGAAGAGCAGTCAGTGCTCTTAACCACTGAGCCATCTCCCCAGCCCATTTACATATTTTTTAAACCTTACTTTTTTTTTTTTTTGTTCTTTTTTTTCGGAGCTGGGGACCGAACCCAGGGCCTTGCGCTTACTAGGTAAGCGCTCTACCACTGAGCTAAGTCCCCAGCCCTAAACCTTACTTTTAATGATGGTTCTTAAATGCTTTAACTTCCCTTGTAGCCTACCGCCCACCAGAGGTAGTGGGAAAGAAAGGATACAGGGGGAGTGGACCTGTTTAGAAATGTTTCTTTGGAGCAGCTCCTGTCTGTGTTGTCTGGAAATCAGCAGTTCAGTTCACAGGTCAGCAGTGGCAGCTAGTTCCAAACACTTCATGGACAATCTAGTTCAGGAGAGTCGGGATAGCGAACATGAATCAGCAGCAGTGGCACGACCTAGCAGAGACAGCCAGGCCTCAGCATGAGGCAGCAGGCGGGACCAACGGGAACACCAGGAGATGTTCTTGACTGTGCCTCTCTCAGGGAAGTGAAGATCAGCAAAGATGCGAGACCAACAAGCATTGCACAGCTAGCTCTTACGCAAGCCTAGCTCAGCCTCTGCTACTGTCTGTCGAGTTCTATTTATACCCTCTCCAAACATCATGGGTCCTCCACGAGTCTTGTCTCAGCTGACATCACTCTGCCAATCAGCCCAAGTCCACGAAAGGGGCGAGAAACTGCAGTACACCACCAGAGGATTTTTGGTACATTTCTCTCTACGGAGTCCAACAAATGGAGCTCAACTATGCAGTGTAAGGCAGACCAATACATGTATACTGTTAGCAAAGAATCCTTCATCATGTGTCCTTTCACATGCTTGCTTTAGCAAAACATCCTTTCTCCTGTGTCTGTTTCAGTGAAACACTCCTTCATTAGTCTGCCTCAGTCTTTCACCTGTGTTCATTTCAGGAAAACACTCCTTTACATGTTTGCCCCAGCAAAACATCATCCAACACAACTGACTTTCCAAAGACATTCCTTAAAGTTTCCACTACACACACACACACACACACACACACACACACACACGCACACGCACACGCCCACACATATCGATCATTCACATGTGTTTGCATATCTTTATTCAAACTTCATCCTGGCTTAAGGTACTGCTCAGGAATCTTGGGCATAGACACATACACACACATACACAAACACATACACACACCCACATAGACATATAGACAAACAGACACACACACTCACACATACAGACATAGACAAACACATTGCACACACAGACATACACAGATACATACTCGTACACAATATACACATACATACACATATACATAATACACACACTCACCCACAGACCATAACACACACTCATACACATACATACACTCATACACACATGTTTACACAGAAGCATATACACATACTCACATACAATACATACACTCACACATATACTCACACACACAGATACACAGAGATACCCAGTCATACACATACTCAGACACAAATTCACACAGGCACTCCCACATACTCCCACACAGAGAACACATACACACAACACTCAGTCGTCACAATCTCAGCTGTATTTTGCTCATGAACACAGCCTTGGCTTCAGTTCACGGACTGTGCTTCAGTTCATGACTCAGTTCATGTGTCTGTCTCCCGGTAACAGACAGTTGAATCCCTCTGTCCTAGTCAGGGACACTATTGCTGTGATGAAACCCCATGACCAAGAAGCAACTTGGGGAGGAAAGGGTTTTGCTGACTCACACCTCTTCTACATCATGATCCATCACTGAAGGAAGTCAGAATAGGAACCTGGAGGCAGGAGCTGATGCAGAGGCCATGGAGGGTGATGCTTACTGGCTTGCTCCCCATGGCTTGCTCAGCCTGTTTTCTTATAGAACCCAGGACCAGGGATGGCTCTACTCACGGTGGGCGTGGCCCTCCCCATCAATCACTAATTAAGAAAATGCCTTACAGCTGGATCTTATGGGGACATTTTCTCAATTGAGGTTCCCCGCTTTCAGATAACTCTAGCTTGTGCCAACTTGACATGAAACTAGCCAGGACACCGTCTTCTCCCATGCACTTCCCTGGCAGAGGTGGGCTGCATTCAGGTCTCCCAGCCCCAGGCTCAGCTGCTAGGATCAGAGTCTTGTGCACCCGGGGCCAGCCATACACACAGCTGAACCCTGATGGAGAAGCAGCAGCTTACCTGCCTTTGCTGGCATTCCTCTCTGGCTGTCGGCCTTGGTAGGGGCTGCAGGTTAATAGCAGCTGTAGGAGGTCCTTAAGTGCTAGGTGTAATAGATCAGGAAAAGTCATAATCACCAGATCCAGTAAAGCCGGAGGGCAGCGGCTCCCCTCAGAGGAATCACTCTTCCGAATTCCTGGGTAATGAGGTGGCAGCTGGGGCACACGACTGCCCCGTCCTGGGTAAGCCTCCCTGCCTCTGTGACCCCTGTTACTGCCTAGATTGTGGCTCTTCCAGGTTCATGGTGCAGCTGGCTCCTCGGGACAAAGGGGTTCCAGCCCACAGTGTGGGACTACAATAGGTGTTTCGAGTTCGTCTGTCAAACCAACATGAGCTTTTACCCTCACATCCCTCCTAACCATGCGGCCTCGGATGAACTTCTTACTTTCCTGAGCCTCAGTTTCCTCCTCTGTAAAATGGGCCCACTGCCCCACAGAAAGTGTCTCCCTTGGGAGTTACCCAAGGCCACTAAGCACCTGTAGCTCCAGCTCTGGTTCTCCCGCAGCACCTCGTGTTGGCTATGACGGTGCAGTCGTTGCCTGGGGCTCCCAGCCTCCATCCAAGGAGGCTACACTGACCCGGGCATTGAGATTCCAGGGGTCCCTCCAGTTGTTGTGAGAAGAGTGCTCTGGCTAAGCCTGAGGAGCACCTCTTCAGCCAGGAGCTCTGAGCTTCTGGCACACAAGAACAGAGCTGGCACGCACTGCGATGTGCTCTTGTCGTTTTTAGCTGCTGGGGAGGCAGGGAGGGCAGCCTCGCTCCTTTAATGCTAACTTGACCCGAGCTAGGATCACCTGAGGAGGGGTAGCGGCTATGGAGAGTGATGTTTAGTTGTCCTGTGTCAGCCACCGCAGTTGCTGTCTACGTTCTCTTTTTTCTGTTTTTTCCCTCTCCGTGATCTACTTCCCTTCCTCTCTCACTGATGTCTCCCTGGTGTCGGACCCCCAACTGATTCCCCCCACACACACTCGATCCCTGCCTAGGGCTCTGCAAACCGTGGTCTGAGACACTACCTTAGGAAGTACACATAATGCAACCTTTAAAGGGTAAGGTGGGGATGGAAACCTTCCAGCTTCCTTTCACGTTCTGGGGCCCCGTTGTGTGCTTCCCATTTGGGGCACCCCACTTGGGATGCTACTGAGAGAGGTCAGCAGAACTACGACACAGGCCGAAGTGGGGAAAGAGTCAGACCTGAAGGGCTTGAAGGGTTGGAAGCAGGCAGAGCTGTGAGGGACGACAGGGTTAGAGGAATCCTGGAGAGAGCTGATGGCCACTGTGACTGGAGGAATGTGACCATCATGGTAGACAGGAAGGGACCTGGGATAATGTACCCGGCAAGAGCTGCCCCACCCCCATGTGACTTCTTTCAGCCAGACTAAATCCTACAGTTCCCACATCGTCCTCCAAACAGCCCCACCTGCTGGCGACTGGTTGTATTACACAGGAGCCTGTAGGGGGGCGCTTACTGATTCAATCCCTGATTGGGAAGATGGAGATAGACTTGGGAAGAAGGGATCCCTTCACACAGTTGAGCGGTCATGAGGGGCTGAGGGAGGGGAGAGGCAGAGATGCCTGGCATCATCTTGTGTGAACCGTGGATGTTCTGTTCACTAACAGCGGAGCCATGTGGAGATAAATGGATGTTCACCCAGTCTACTGCCCAAGCCATGTCCCCTCCCCTTGCAAAGAGCTCAGAGCTCAGAGACACAGTTCACTGGTGAACTCTGAGGCACAGGCTGCAGATCTGGCTCAAGAAGGCTTCAAGTCAGCGCCTGTTGTGTTTGCTTGGCAGTTCGTTGGACACTTAGTATCCACAAAGCTCTTTGCAAGGTATGAAGATGCGCCAACAACAATTAAAAAGACCTGGCCCTCTGGGCTCCTCAGTCCTGAGGGAAATACCTATGCCGGAAGGGCACGCCTATAATCCCAGCTACTTAGAGACTGAAGAGGAAGAACCGTGAGTTTGAAGCCACATTAAAAAGAGGGAAAGGAAAGGGAATGGGGTTGGGCTCTATCTCCACATCTGAGAAATGGGGACTCTTGGTGCCCCCTCAGAGCTGTCATGTTTCAGGAGGCACAAGAAGGCAAGCTTGGCTCTGTGATGCACAGCAGCAGTTCTGGGGCAAGATGGTGTCCGTTCTCGTGGAAAATGACCTTGGAATTCCCCGGGAGCTCCTTGGGACTTTCCTCTCTAGATCTTAGTCTTCATTTGAACAATTTATATTTCCTTCTCCGCTCCTGTCTGCCCTCCTTTACCCAGTAAAGCCAATCACAGACTGGCATGTTGCATTTTAAAAAGAAACAAAGAGGAAGGAAGAAATGAAGTTATAAGGCAAAAAAAATCCTTCAAGTGTTCATTGAAAATTGTGGGCCTGTTTTGGAAGTGAGAAACCAAATTGTGGTTTGCTCCCCCTTGCCTCCAACCGCACAGGGAGGCTTCCGCCATGATTCAAGCTCCCCACTCCCACCCCAACCTCCCCTGGAGTGGTTGAAACATTGTTTTTCTCAGGGGAAATGAATCTTGGCCTTCAGCTGAAGCTCACCCGGTTCTGGAAGCCTGTGTTCTGGACACTTGCGGTTCTGAGGTTCTGACTGCGTGAACCAAGTCAGGCCTGCACGATGGGACGTCTGAATCTATTCATGAGGAAATCAGCAGGACGCTCGGTTAATATTCCGACTGTGATTAACCCAAAAAAGCCTCAGCCCTCGCTCCAGTTCCTTCCCTGCTCCCCTCTGAGGGCCCGGCTCTGCTGAAATGCATGTGGATTTGATCAGAGGGCCAGATTTATGGAGGCGGCTGAAGCCTGGCTTGCCAGCAATCATAAGTTATATTCCTATTATGGGATGGGCAATAAAAATTCAGATGTGTATTCTGTTGGATTTTGAGGAACCCTTGGAAAAGATCTGGGCTGCTTGTGAGATCTTTTACAGGAAGATGTCTCCTCCTTGGTGGCTTAGAGGAGCCAAGGCCACTTTTGAGGCCTCGGTGCTGGGATAGGTGAGATCAGTCAGTCTCCCTGAGATAGAATCCTGGTCCTGTCCCCTGGGGGTAATAGGCTGTATGTGACCTAGGCAATACCCCTAGTCACTTGTGCACTGGAAATAGTATCCTCCAAGGTGAACTCGTTTATTCGTTGAGTAATTTTTCTGACTCCAGTTTTTTACCTGGTGTGCTGTGTCCCTCTCGGAACCTTCTCTGTACTATAGTTTCACTGGCCCTTGGTCAACAGTGGGCTGAGGATATCACATGGAAAGTTTCAACAATAATTCACACACAGTGTACACAATTCGAGTAGAATGAGTAAAAGCTTACGGCATCCTATAAGGGCTGGAATCATTCCTCTGGAGGCTGGTAAGACTGGTTAAGGGCACTGGCTGCTCTTCCAGAAGACCGAGGTTCAAAATCCAGCACAGGGAAGGTGGCGCTCAGCTCTCTGTAGCTCCGGTTCCAAGGGATGCAGCGCCCTCTTTTGGTCCCATGAGGTGCTGCATGCACAAGGAGACCAGCTATGCATGCAGGCAAGACACCCATTACCCATAAAGTAAAAATAAATAAATCTTAAAACGAAAGCAGATAGCCATCCCTTCGCAGAGTCCACAATGTCTGTGGGACCCGCGTGGTAGCAACTGTGGCAGGTTCTCAGCTAACCACCCCACAGTCACAGTATGGCTGTCAACGACCTGCTCGATTTACCTCATGCCTCAATGTTGCCTCAGGAGACACAGGGAGAGCCCTCTCGATGGTGAAGTCAGATACTCTGAGACACAGAGGGACCACAGTCGCCCCCTTTCTCACAGCATAGCGTGTTAACTGGTGTCTTGTAATCACTGTGGTGTTGGCTTTTACCTCTTCCCAGAGTGTGAACAGGGCTTCACCATGCTTACAGAGAGACAGCAGGCAATCTCGCCATCAGCCATCCTCTGGTGGTCTTGGAACTCATCTCCCATGGATGAAGGGGGAGTACGTGGCTGACACTATTTCTTCACACTCCTGACGAGCGGCGGCCACCCTTAAGTGACTCCTCGGTGGCTGGGAACTGCTGGCCTGTGTGGAAGTAGATTAAAGCAACCCCAGAGGACTGAGAACCTGAGCCCAGTCTGGCAACGAGGGGGCCAGAGCAATCCCTCTCCCCCGGCTGCTTCAGTAAGCAGGGCAGCAGCTAGTGATGGCCTTTGTTGGCTGCTCCCTTATGGCGGGCTTTCTCTGCTCCCTGGAAGATAAAAGGCCCTTCAGGCTGCGAGCATGCAGAAAGGCTAGCGTCTGAAGCATTCAGTGTGGTCTGCGGTTGGTGATTGTGTGTGTGTGTGTGTGTGTGGCGGGTGGGGGGTGTCTCTTTTTATAGTTTCTGAAATTCTCCTGCACGAGTGAAGAGGGAGAGTTATACACCTTGAGCAAATGCTGGGGAGGTGACCACTGTTCAAGGTACCGCAGCAGGGCTGTTGCCCCAGAAACTGTGGGTAACACTGAGGGGTTCTGTGGTTGCCTTGACTGTGATAGATTAAAAAAAGCCCTCCCTAGGGAGATAGAACCGTCATTTACTTCCTGAGTTCCCAGGGGCAAAGCACAGCCTCACCCAGGTTCACCCTAGAGAGCCTGTTTCTTAGGTCGCTTACAGGTCGAGAGTAGAGGGTCATAGAAAGGACTCTGGGTAACCCTAAAGCACTGGGAGGCCTTCGTCCAGCATGGAGGACCCTGACCCCGCCCCCACCCCACCCCCACCCTCCTGTTCCCCCCCCCACCGCCCTCCCCTGCCTCCCCCGCCCCCACCTACCCATACCACCTGCATGGGAGCTCCTTCCTGTTAGCTTTCTTACCTGTGTCCTTTAGCACCTCCCTGAGACCCCGAGCACAATCGGGGTCAAGCTCCACATTCTGTCTAAGGTTCCATGACCTGCCCCACCCCTCCTTCCGTGGGGAGATGTCAACAGTCCGAGGACCCCACTGTGATACTCTGACGAAGGGTGGTGGCTGCTCAGAGGAATAGGTGCGGACCAGGCAAAGCCAGGTGGGTGCAGCCGCGTGCTCATGTGTGATTCTCCGGAGCAAGGGCTGTGCTGCTCTTCAGATGTCTGAGGAGTTAGTCTGATGACGTCAACCATTTGAAAGCGTTAGAGTGTTCCAGAATAAAGGAAGAAGGAATGGGGTGTACGGGTTAGAGTAGGCGGTTGGAGGTGAGGCTGGGCTCAGGGGCCTGAAAGTCTGTGATGAGCTACTTAAGAGACTCTCACAGACCAAGCCAGCTTTGCACAGTGGGGGCGTGAGCGTGTGGGTGAGCGTGAGGTACTTGAGACTCATCCTCCCGTGTTTACACACCGTTCTTTTGTGTTCTTTTGATCTCTGCGCTAGGCATACCATGGACCCTCCTCGCCAGCACTCGGCTTCCTGCACTGCGCTGTTCTCTGGAAAGATACCCATAGTCCTCTGGTGCGTCCTGAACACTCAGTTGGAGGAAGACTCTGCCTGAGGAGGCAGTGCGAAGAGCCTGGGGTCTGATGCCCCAGTGGGCGCGCTACGAAGCTTCACCCCATCACAAGCTCAGAACATCTTGAGCAAGTTGCCTCAGTTTCCCATCTGGAGAGTGGGTGAGTGTTCCTCTGTTTCATAGAGGTAAAATTCTGCGTGAATTTTACCTGCTCTGTGCTGTTCCCAGCGCCCACCATTGCCTCAGATGATTCAACTGTTTGAAAAATCTTTTAGGTCAGCAGCCTGAAGCTTAAGTCGCAATGACCGTCAGCCAATGAAGGTTTGCCAGGAGCCTCCTGACTGCTTCCCACAGGGGCTTGGTAGGATGAGTCTTCCGTTCGTGGGGCTCACGGGGAAGGGAGGCTTTGCTTGTGAGGAAGTCCTGTGGGTGCTGGGAAGGGGTGTGTGTGCATCATGACTAGAAACTGGATAAGATTTTCATTCTTTTCTTTTTTTGAAAGAAATGGATGCTAAGGATGACAGACACCATGCTCAGCCCCAAACAGGACATCTGCATCACCCAGGAGTCACTGAGCAAGAGAAGGTGAGAGAAGAAAGGAGTTAGAGGGCAGGGAGTGTTGTGACTCTGCTTCCGTAGCCAGGAACCCGCAGCCGCTGTTAGGACCTGAACAGACCGGGCTGGGCGAGATTCTAGATGAAGCAGATGAGCTCCCGGCCCCAACCATGCTGAGGAGCTGTTGGGAGTGGATAGTTGTGGGCAATGTTGCTCTTTCCTGAGGGTGTGGTCACTGGTAGGCTCCCCGTGCTCCCCATGCTCCCCGTGTTCCCCATGCTCCCCGTGTTCCCCATGCTCTCCGTGCCCCACACTCATGCACATGGAGGCAGCAGGAACTGGACCTACTGGGTTATTAAAAAAACAATGGGGTTGGGGATTTAGCTCAGTGGTAGAGCGCTTGCCTAGGAAGCGCAAGGCCCTGGGTTCGATCCCCAGCTCCGAAAAAAAGAACCAAAAAACAAAAAAAACAAAAACAAACAAACAACAAAAAAAAAACAACATGGAGTTGGGTGGGCTGTGTTGAGAGGGCCGTGAGGAGGGGTGGAAGGAGGAATGGAGGTAGTTGGTATGTTCACTGTCCATTGCACATACGTGTGAAATTCTCAAGGATCAAGGAAATTTTAACACAGAGGACCGGGCTAAGAGAGGATCACAGGGGGAGCGTATATGAGGAACACTAGGCCAACAAAAATCGTGGTGAGCTACAGGGGGTCAGACAAAGTGAAGTCCTATGCTGCCCTGGGCTTGGAGCCTCATGGTGGCCACTTGCATGTTCTTTCTTCTACCCTAGGACCTTCTGTTCTGTTCTCCCCACAGTGGGGACTCTGTTCATGGCTCCCTTCTGCCATTGGCACAAAGTCCCAGCTCTTTGTCTTGTTCTAAAGTGCCCTGCTGACCCCTGCTGACCCCTGCTGACCCCTGCTGACTCCTGTTGACCCCTGTTGACCCGGCTGACTCTTCTGACTTCCTGATGCCCAAGGTGGAGAGGCTGAGTCTCCACACGTGCACTCGGCTTCCTCCTCAGCTGTATTCTGTCTCTACGTGTGGGCCACCATTTTTCCCACCCCAGGGTATTCCTTGAGCCCTGTCCTGTCCCATCTCCCAGTGACTCTTCAGCCTGGCTTCCTCACTTGGGTGCCCTTCTGAGACCCACCCTGGTTCTCTGCTGTGCTGCGTTTGTCCTGGTAAATGGATGGGTGAATGAGTGAATGAAAATATGAAGCCAACACAGCCAACCAATTCTGAGTGTGCTAGCCATGGGGTCCTCACCTGTGCCCTGAGGCTCTGAGGAGTGACACCTCCCGCTCCTCTCCTCGTGTTGTTTCCTCAGCAAAGCACCAAGGCCTGTTCATTTTTCTCCCACAGAGGCTCTGCCCCCTGATTGTTTCAAAGAGCACAGCTGGCCAGGGGCCCAGCTTCTGCACACTTTAAAACCCCCGGGGGAACATTTCACATCCAGACCACAACACCACTCTGATGGCTGCCTGTGCTTGGGCAAAAAACCCTCTGCCTTTCTTCCTTTGATTTTCCCATCAGGAAAATGGGGCCAATACTCGCACCCAAGGAGACAGCGCCAGAACTTGGGAGTATTTGCAGGCCTGCAGCTCGCTGTGTGGCCCAGGCTGGCCTCAGACTCCTGCCTCTGTCTTCCCAGTGCTGAAATTACAGGCATAAGTCGACACCTCTGGAAAGGATGATCTTTTTTTAAAGTCCTGCTCTCTTCTGGCTATTGACTTCTGGCTATTGTGAGGTCTGGGCACTGCCGAGGCCACGCATGGCTCTGGGCTAATTGATCGCTGTGTGAATTACCTCATGAGACCATCACAGCAGCCCAGCCCTGGATGGGCGCTCCATCGTTCCTTCAGTAGAAGGAGGCGGCGCCCAGTGGGTAAGTGACAGACCCAAGGTCACTCAGCCAAGTAGTGAAGCAGGAACCGACCTCGGCATCCACGACTCTACTGGGCCCCACAGCCCTGTGTGCTCCCACAGCAGGGCTCAGCTCCCTCCACTGTGGTAACCCAAGTGCTGCCAAACATGGCTTCCTCTCACCATCTGGGCTACCGTCTCTCCGTTCTCTGCCCGTTTTACAGATGAGAGGCCCAAGCGTCGAGGAACTCAGGCCAATCCCCAAGTGTAGAAAGCTGCACAGTCACATTCAAATGCCACTCCACCTGACTGGGAACCTGTTCCCTTCCCACCATTCCTGTCAAACAAGTGGACTCCCTCGGAGCTCCAGTGCTGAGAGCAGGTGGGGCCCCCCTCAAGGGGAGCTTCTGCTGGCTCTGGCCACAGCCCACCGGACGGACAGATGGACAGACAGATGTACAGACAGATGGATGAACAGGCAGACAGACTGGCAGACAGACAGACAGACAGATGGATGGATATACAGACAGATGGACAGACAGATGGACAGATGGACAGATGGGTGAATGGGCAGACAGACAGATGGATGGATGGACAGACAGACGGACAGCAGCCAGCCGCTTCACTCTGCTCTAATCACCAGGCCCCTCGGCAGGCTCGGTAAATGCCCCGCTGCCGCTGAGCCGACGGCTTTCAGGGCCCGCCTGTCACCGTGTTTTACAGCCCTCTTGTTGAAGAGCGGAATCTGTATTGATTTCAGAACAACTCAAGCTGTAAATTACTGGCCGCGATCGGCTTGGTAACCCTGAGATGAGAATCTATTGACTGGACCAGGGGCTTAAATCTAATTATCGTCCCAGGAAAACCATTGGCAGAGCTGCTCAAGGCCTGTGCGGAAGAGAACGGTTAAACAGCCCAGGGCTACGTGGGGGGTGGGGGTGGGGCAGAGATCTAGAACGATCCGGGGTCTCTGTGGAGCCTCAGAAACTGCCTTGGCCACCAATCGATTGACCTTGAGTCACTTCTGTAATTACCAATGGCGATGTTACGATAGCGTGGTGCCGCGTGGCTCCGGGGCCTGGGCACCTCATGTAGCCTGTTGTTCGGCTTCCTCAAACCGGTTTCTTCATCTCTACATAGAGGGAGCCTTGGTGCATTTCTACCTGTACCTCAGGAAGGAGAGAAAACCGCCAGCCATGGGAGAGGCTTCGCCCAAGGGCACACAGTTACCTCAGAATGCAGACCTTAAACCGGTCCCTCACTGCTGGGTGGCTCAGTGGTTAGGGGTGCCTGCCTGAGTGCGGTTGCCGGCACCCTGTGCGGTGGCTCACAGTCACCTGGACGTGAGGCGGCGTGCTGGCCTCGACAAGAACGTCACCCATGGGCTTCTATATCTGAACGCTGGGTAGCTCGGACTGGAGCTGTTTGAAAGGGTTAGAAGGGTTCGGGGGTGTTGCTGGTTGGAGGGAGTGTGTCACTGGGGTTGGGCTTTGAGGTTTTGAAGGGTGAATGCCAATCGCAGGGTGTCTCTCTCTGACTACAGGTCAGGACGTAGCTCCCAGCCACTGCTCCGTTGCACCATGGGCCCTGACATGATAATAGCAGACTAAGCGTCTGAAACTGTAACACACACATGTACACACACACAGACACACACACACATACACACACACAGACACACACAGAGAGACACACACACACACACACACAGACACACACACAGACACACACACAGACAGACACACACACAGACAGACAGACACACACACACACACAGAGTACAGACACAGACACACAGACACACACAGACAGACAGAGACACACAGGTACACAGACACACAGAGACACACACAGACAACACACACAACACACACACACACGCAGACACACAGAGACACACACACACACACACACACACACACACACACACACAGACACACACACAGACAGACACACACAGACAGACACACACAGACACACACACAGTCACACAGACAGACAGACACACAG
The DNA here is from genome assembly GCF_011064425.1 of Rattus rattus. Lineage (NCBI taxonomy): Eukaryota > Metazoa > Chordata > Mammalia > Rodentia > Muridae > Rattus > Rattus rattus. The sequence continues at coordinate 40,599,019 of NC_046169.1, forward strand.
ACAGACACACACACACACAGGCACACATATACACACACAGACACACACATACAGACCACACACACACAAACACACAGGTACACAGACAGACACACAGACACACACACAGACAAACACACAGGTACACATACACACACACACAGACACACACACACACACCACACACACAGACATACAGACACACAGACACACACACACGGGTTAAATGGTTTACTTGATAAGAGTTGCTGTGGTCATGGCTTCCCCTCCAGGCAGTAGAACACTGGCTAAGACATCTGTTGTGTGAATGGCTGAACTTCACCCCAGAACTTGCACCGGAAGCCCCAGGCTGCCAGGCGTGTGTGCCTCTGTCGGGGCCCCGAAGAGAGGAACGACACCTGGGGAGACGGGGGCTTTTGCCTTCCGGGGCCGATGAGGCAGTTTCCCCTCCTGTCTCAAGTCTTCCGTCTGTCAGCCATGGGTGCCTCTCACCCCTCAGCAACACAGAATCTAACGGTGGGCACCATGGCTGCGTGGCGTCAGGTGCTCAATGCTCAACTTCCATTTCACAGAGACTGAAGAGGTGGTGGATACGGTTTTTCTTGGCGGCATGGCCGTCTTCCTTCACACAGTGCCCAGGTGTGCGCCCTCACGGGTGTTTAAGTGGGGAGCAGGGGTTTCCAGCAGTCGATCTGATCCTTCCAGCCTGCCTGCCTGCCTGGCACCGCTGACCCTGACTGGGCGATCTCTGCCCGTCCTGGAAGCTGCAAAAGACGTCTCCTTCATCTTCCTCTGCGAGCGCGTTGTTCCGTGCTTGCCTCCACCATGAGTCTGGGAGCTTTAGGGCTCCGCGGATGAAATGGTCTCAGGGCCATTTGCCGAACCGCGCAGCCCGATTTGTTTTTGCCTCCTTCCCTTTAGTCGCAAGAGTAAGGCAGGTCGCCAGGCGTCACAGTTTTCCCTGCCCATTGGCTGTCCCTTGGTCCGTCTCCCCGGGTTGCTTGGGTGAGCGGAAGCTGAGGCGGGACCGTATTCTGCCGGTTTGTGTCGGCTCCGCTACTGTGGTAGCTCTTTGGTCGCTGTGCATTTGGTCACTGAGGTAGGCATAACTTGTGAGGCTGCCGCTTTAGTTCATCAGGCTGTGTCATGACACAAAGGCCCAGCCCAGGGGTTGCCTCCTGACCAGAACGCACCGTCTTGTGCGGGCTCCGCAGGGACGTGGGAAGTGGAGGGTACACGGGCTTTGAAATGAATGGCAGTGGAGGCTTTGGTTTTGGCCCTGTGCTGGGGTGCGGGATGCAAGTTCTGGTCCCATCCACGGCGAGTCACCGTGGCTGATCTTCCTCTTGCTGGGCCACTTGAGCATACGGTGTGTGTGGTTATCGACGCCCCGAACCCTGAGAGTTGTAATGGTCTCACATCTCGCTGAAGGCAGGGATCCGTGAAGAGGAAAAGTTAAGATTCAAACAGAGCCAAAGATTAAGCTTTTGGGAAATCTAGGTAATGGAGAGAGATGAATCTTACTTGCACGGTGCACAATGCCACAGAGTTCTGACTGACTTGACAAGAAATGAGGGTGCTAGGAAATTGGACAGATTTGTACCCCTGATGGGGCATGGACCTGGGTTCAATCACACACGCACACACACACACACACACACACACACACACACACACAGGCAACCACGAGTGTGCACGCTACATGTGCAGTGCAGTTACCAGATAGCTTGCCTGAAGGAGTCTTCACAAAGGTCTGCCCAAGTTTGGAACAATCAGCAGTCCCCCGTAGCAGCACTGCCATCTCCTGCTGGGGCGTGACCACCAGCTACCACTTAGCAGAGCTTGCTGTGTGACCTACAGGCCACATTGGCCTTGCGGTCACCATGGTGAAATAAACAGACGGTACCTCCCTATCCACGGTGATGGTGGGAAGTGAGTGTCCCTGTAGAAGAGGGGAGACCTCGGGTGAAATCCCAGCTATCCACTCCCCACTGTCCCCAGCTATGTGTGGTCCTGGGGTTTGAGAGAGTCTAGGGCGCAGACATTGAAGGATGGGACTCCGTTTGTCTGCGAGCTTGCTGCTCAAGTTGGGGTGGGGCACTTAGGTGATGGACCTCACCCAGGTCCACCAAGCCGGCTTCTGGTGGCATCATCTGATGGCTGGTGTCCGATCTGGGCATGCCACCAAGTTTTAACGTGTTACAGTTGCAGAGCGGTGGCCAGTTTTCCCTTCTTCCTGGTTAAGGAAGAGCACGGATGTATCCTGCATGGGGCAGGCAAAGCGGCGTGGGCGTTTGCAGTCTTTTTGTGAAGGAGTTGCAAGGGGGAGCAGACTGTGCACGAATCCCAACACCGGTTGCCACCGGTTAACAAGATGGAATCTCCTACAGTTTGGAATGTTGTTTCTCCGGCTCCCTAAATCCCCTGTGGCCATGATCCCTTCTCTAATTCCCAGTACTCACTTTCAAACCGAACACTATGATTTCAGTTCGTGTATATCTCCCAGTGTAGTCGACAAGGCTGTGGCACTTCTGAAGCCCAACTGCCCACACCCCAGGAGTGTGTCACCATACCTGGCTAAATGCTTTGCTACCGACAACAAAAACATTCCCGCCAACATGGCTACCTACACGTGTGCTAGCAAGGTCGGCGATGGTCACGCTAAGGTGGCTGGAATACAGGCATTGTGAGGACTGCCGCCAACCTGCTTGGGTCCCGTGGTCTCAGGGGGACGGCCTTATAGGACAATTCTACCTCACGTTCTCGGAGCGTGCTCAGCATGGAACAGCAGCTCAGTAAACAACCACATAGCTAGGCCACAGGATAACCAGGCATCACAGGCATTTGGAGTCCCGTAAAACCTTATGACTGATCACCCTGTATACGTGTGGTCATGACTTCCCAGTCACTTTTTTCAAAATAAGCATCTGTGTAAGTGTATGTGGGTGTGTGTGTGTGTGTACCCACACGTGTGCGAGCATGCATGTGACCATGCATGTGTGTGTCCACACTCGAGTGCACACATGCTTGTGAGTGCGTGAGAGCACGTGTGTGCACACGAGTGTGTGATGTTGCATGAGTCCAGGCATGCATATGCCACACGGCACATGCGGAGGTCAGAGGACGATCTTGGGTGTAAGTCGGTGCTGCTCTCTCTTTGGAGGCCCCAGTGTCTCTTTTGCCACCTTGTATGCCAGGCTAGCTGGCTATCCGAGAAGTCTGAGAGCTGGGAGTACACACACTGGCTTTGGGGGTTGGGGTTCCTGCAGGGTTGAGCAGGGAACCTCACACTTGTTGGATGAGCGAGGGCTTTTACCCAAGTAGTGTTAGTGTTACCCAAGGAGTGTTTGTGTTTACACACCCGGTGGAAAGTTAATCCCTGGGGCCTATGGGAACTGTCAGAGCCAGTTAGTGAAATAGCCTTGAGCATCCTGAGAGCTGGCCACGGAGTTACTGTGCCACCGAGACGTGAGAACCCATAGAACAGGCTCCTTCTTGGACAGGGGGTGGGAGTGGGCTTACCAGAACCTGCCCATTCTTTCCACCTTGAGTTTCTAGGAACCAGGAAGCGCAGTGTCGTGACTGGGTACAGGGTGACATCTAGTGGTCAGAAGGGGAAGTGGATGTCCTAGCGACGTCGAGGACGTTTTAAGGCTTGGATGCTGGTGTGAAGCCATGGAGAGGGGCCACGGAGGCAGCTCTGGCTCAGCAGGTAAAGCGCCTGCTGTGTGAGTGCAGAGTGCTGAGTCTGGCTCTCCAGAGTCCATGGAACAGCTGGGTGTGGCAGCGTGTATGTGTAACTCGCTCTAAACACATGTGCATGGAAGCGATACTGCGTGGACTCAGCAGGTGTGTGCATGCATGTGTGTCAATTAAAAAAAAAAAGGCCATGAATTCGAGGCATGGAGGGAACATCAGGAAGGGGGAGAGGTGGAAATGATGTAACTACACGAAATTCTCATTTTTATTTAAAAAAAACCTTTTGGGGAAACCAGACATGCACTAGACATTAAATAAACACTTCATTTCAGTGTGGGTGAGACTGTGTCTAGAACATTGGATAAGTAACGTTTCAGGACTAAGATTTCCACTCTCTTGTATTTTCCACTCCCTTTGTATTCTGACCTCCATGGGTGTCTCCAGAGCCAGTGCTTTTCCAAAGTGACTTTTGGATCTTCAAGGTCACCTTCTGGGTCTCTGCAACTTTTCTTTCATCTTAAAGGAGAGGGAAGCACACCTTAGTGGGGAGTTCTTGACAGCCATTTCGAGAAGCCATATGCCACACAGATATTTGGAAAGATGGCTAAGCTCACGGGTCCACATCTTCAGCTTCTGTGGTCCCAGAGGAGGCAGCAGAGCACGCGGGTGACAGACGCCGCAAAGGACAAACGGCGACCTGGAATCATCCACCCACACAGGATGGATGTATGACAGCCACAGTATAAGACTGGTGGGCTGCAGCACAGATGGTTCCGCCCCGAGGGCCTCTGCAGCTGGGTTCCAATTTTGTGTGTGTGTGCGTGCACGCGAGCGAGCGAGCGAGCGAGCGAGCGAGCATTAGGTTTTTCTATTTGAATATATATTTCATGCAAATACATTTGCTCTCTCATACATAGTTAATATAGTCCCTTACCACCAACTGCTAGCAGAACCTTTTTGTAGTGTAAACACATCTGAGGACAACTTTTCAACTCTTCGAACAGGTAGAACTTCATGGATCGCACGGTTGTCCCCTTAGTCACCTGCCATCACTCCCTTGACCCAGTCCCCATGCCGGGTCTCTACTGGACATAACTACCGGGTGGGCACTTGTCACTTGTCTCATGTCGCTGTTGCTCTAGGGACCTTGGTGACTAGAGTCAGCCTGTTCCTCCCTCTGGAAGGCATCATTGTGGCAATATGACCCAAGGTCATGGCCACTTGGATGTCGGCCCTTCACACCTCCAGGCCACACTCCCTGTGCCCCTCCCTGAGCCTCGTCTGTGTGCTGCTCTGATTCCATTCGGGAAGGCTCTGCTTCTGCTCTCTCCTCTCTTCCATTATCACTGTGGAAGAATGGCTTATTCCTTTACCCTGGAGCCCAGGATTTCCCGTTGCTGCAGCGAACATCTTTGTCAGGGTCCGTTTTATTATTCGTGATAGCCTAGTATACATTAAAAAAAAAATCTTTTCCCCAAGTTGTTTTTTAAAGATTTTATTTATATGAGTACACTGTTGCTGTCTTCAGACACCAGAAGAGGGCATTGGATCCCTACAGATGGTTGTGAGCCACCATGTGGTTGCTGGGAATTGAACTCAGGGCCTCTGGAAGAGCAGTCGGTGCTCTTAACCACTGAGCCATTTCTCCAGCCCCCAAATTTTTATTACACTTATTTGATATGCGTTTCATCCTTACAACCTCAGGTTTTCAGCTGCCTCTCATTTAATTTAGTCTCAAGATCCTTTGGTCTTTGAATGTATTGGTAATAGTTTGATTTTAAGACTTATTTCCACCTTACCTAGAGACGCACCTTGTGCAGATTGATCTGGTTTGAGCTTTTGGGCCATATTCATGTTTGCATCTTGTTTTAACTTCTTCGGGCTCCCAGACACTTGTGAACACTGCCATGTCTTTCTGGGCATACAGTTGCAGTAGCAAATGGGTTTTAGGCATAGACAGTGGCTCACCTTGATGGCCACAGTGCCTCAGACTCATCCCTAAACCCTTACCCACATCACAGAAAAGCCCTCTGAGGAAAAGGTGGAGTAAGAGGCCACTATATTGGCTGATTTTCAAAATTCATGTCTGTATACTGCAGTGGGGGGACCACATTAGCCCCAAATGCTGAGGTTCCACTCCTTGCTATTGGCAGGGGCTCCTTCATTTCCACAGTATCTGTGAGCCCCAAGCATGTCATGCCAGATGAACTGAGGAGGTGCAGGGGTGCCGGGCTCACTCGTCTGCGCAGACCTGATCACATTTGGGATCTAAAGCCACTACGTTCCTTGTGATAGAGAACAGAACGGTCTTGGCCAGGGCCTACGATCTTGAGAAACAGGGAGAGGTCGGTTCAGGGTTCAAAGTTCCCTTGGCACAGGAGACACAAGTGCCAGGGATCTGGGATTGGCTGAGAACAAGATTTTAATGATTGGGGAGGGCTTGGAAAGCTAAATTAGAATAATCCTAACAGAGGAATCATCGCCAAAGCTAGCTTCCACAGGACTGGAAGGTACTGTGTTGACTAGCGAAAGGAAAATGTCATCAAGTCTCAGCCAACCATAAACCCCATGAACTACAGCAGTGAGCCAAGAGGCAAGAGATGGCCATTAAGTTCATTGGTTACACAGACGTCAGTGGGCAACCACTCTGATTGGATTTAAGGCCTAGGCCACAGGAAGAAACACATACCTGGTACTGTAAATGTGGCCCCAGGGGTGAAGATACCACTATTATTCTGATATAGAGAAGCAGCCTATGTAGGTTTTTATCTCTGTACCCACAGGATGGGTCACTCAAGACATCATCAGAGGAGTCTCTTTGTATGGCCGACTGGTGCAGAAGATTTCATCAGGAGACAGTGGAGCAGAGCAGATAGGCTACAACAGTTGGTATATAGTTTGGAGCTGCTGGTATTGGGAAAACTGGGAGAAGGGACAATAAAGGCACACTGTTGGGGAATGGCTGGAAGAAACGTCTGAAGAAGGGTTTGGCTGGAAACCAAACCCGGATAGCTGGCAAGGAGTCAAGAGAACTGGTTACTATTCTAACATAGGCAGGAAAAGGAGAGATGGATACTTTGTTTCAAAAAGCCCAAAGCCTTTGCGGAAGGCTGGGATTGGGACACGCCCCAAGTGGTTTTCAGCCGCATTTTTCCCCTCCTTTTCCTCATTCTGGGCTATTTTGTTTATAAAAAGGCTGAAAGAGTGGCTGACAACTGGAAAAAAACAGGTGAAAATGGAGACGGTTGGGAATCAAATCTGGAAGGAAATGGGAAAGAGGGTCGGTTCCTCTCCTTTCTGAAAAAGCAACAGCCGTTGGTTGTGCAGCTAGAGAAACCGAAAGTAGAGGTAGACAAACTTGGAGAACAAACAGGTTAATTCCCAGGGGTGGAACCAGAGAGATGGAGTCCCCACCTCCCCACCCCCACCCCACCCCAGGTGAAAGAGGGCAAGGAACTGTGTCAGAGGGCAGCCTAGTCGAAGAAATGGAAAAGCAAGAGTATGGTCAGGTGAGACAGCCTTTTTCAGGAGACAGGGTTAAATCCACAGCACGCCTGGAGGACAGGCAGCCCCGGGGTCAGGAAAATCACCTACAGCATTCCCTGCAGTTGCACCGCGCATGCCTGCCGACGGGGATGATCCACACGGCTATGACAAGATAGGGCCGCATCCTGTAGAAATGGCGGACCCAAGGTGCTTTAAAGAGGCAATGATGTCTCACTTGCCCAGTGTGAAACAAACTCTAAATAATGAGGCTTCTCAAAATAGAATTATTCCCCAATGCTGGGGGTGGGGGGGATTGGAAACAGCTGTACTAAGAGACCAATCCTCAATGACAATTGTCATGTTGGAGAGAAGCAGCCAGCAATTTGTAAGAGCACAAAAGAGAGAGGGCAAGCAATAAAACGAGGGGTCAGTTGATAGCTGAGGGTCGGTAGGCTGTCGTGTAAGAAGGGGGTTCCGTTTGAAGAGGCAATCATAGAACAACAACATCGTTCAGCACCTTTAAGGAGAGCTTGGGACAGACTTGAGGAGAAGTCCGCACCATCTACAAAAATTATACAAGGCTCGTTAAGTTTTCACTGACTTTTTTTTTTTTTTTTTTTTTTTTACAAAAATTAGGCTCAGCTGCAAACAAAGCCACATCAGACCCTGATCTGAGACTAGTGCCTCGGTATTTGAAAATGCAAATATGGAATGGGAAAAAAGTTACTAGTCTATTAAGGGGGGAGGGTAGCCCCTATGGAAGAGTGGATCGGGGAGACGACAGATATGAGCACACGCTATGCTGTTGATAACTGGGCAAACCATAACTAAAGGCTCTAGACATCAAAATGCAGAGTGCTTTAGCTGCAGGGTATATATGGCAGCATGCAACAAAATTGTGTACAAGGACAACATTTTCTCTAAATCGGAATCATAAAGAAGGCCAAGGCTCCCGTGGGTGAGCCGGCAACGTGGCAGGGGTTACCATTGGACCAATGAGTGTAGGTCCAAGAGAGATCCAAGGCAATCTCTTGCCATTTGGGAAACAAAATGGGGGCCTAGCTCGAGGCCCCACAGCCAAAGCACAAGCCGTTTGCCCCGTGTCAGCCAGAAAATAACAAGCAAGCAGAAAAGGCTCAACTAAGAAGCGTCGCACATCTACTAGGCAGTCCTGCTCTCAGCTTGGCCACAGAGAAACGTCTTACACTATCTCCCGAAATGCAGCTTTGTAGAATAACTGTTGGAGTTTATGTGGGGATGGCCTTGGGGAGGAGAAGTTCGACTTCCCAAGGATCCATTGTTAAGCCAGGAATAATGGAAGAAGATCTGAAGCGGGGATGAAAATAATGGCTTACTTTAAAAACAAACAAACAAACAAAAACCCAAAACAAACAAACAAACAAAACAACAACAACAACAAAAACACTGCATTTTAACACAGGTGATGGGATCTCTCAGCTCTTACCATTCATTTTCCTCCATCAAAGGCTGAGCTGAGCTGCCTCCATAGAACCATCAGGAAGGTATGTGGAAGTGCTGGAAAACGTGCATTCCAGCAAACAGTTGTTAATGATCAGAGGCCAAAATTAAAGTTGCCAGTGAATGACATTGAAATAGAGTTTGGCGGATGCAGGAGCTGTCGTGACTATCACTCCGCAAACACCTCGGTATTCAGAGCAGCTGCTTCAGAAGGTTTATACCCAGTTTCTAGGAATTGGAAATCTCAGATAAAATGGGATGCGTGGTGGGTTCCACATTGATAACTGTATTTCAGGGTCAGCGTGGGACCAGAAGGTCAACTGGGAAAGTTATAGGACCTTCTGGCCTGAAATAGCCATACATTTATGGAAACGGGATTGATTTAAAGAGTAAAGGCCCTTTGAAGGCTGAGAAAGAAGGGATTGGGCCAGCAGAAGAGAAGAGAAAGCATCCGGGGCAAAAGATGTTGTTGTTAGGAGGCAGTGGAGCTGGGAGAGTCACAGCTGAGGAGGGTGCAATGGTTGGTATAGCCTTGGAGCTGCTGTTAGTGGGAAAATGGGGGAGAAGGGACCGTTTAAGCAGACCGTTGGGAAACCAAGGGAGGAACACCTGGGAGAAAGCTCTGGAGAAGGGCCTGGGCTGCAAGCCGGGAGGAGGGCAGACAATGAGGTAAGAGAACCGGTTGCCGTTCGCACGCAGCTAGGCCTTCTTCTGCCATGCATGGTGACTAACGTTATCGATCAGAGCAGCAGCCAGTGGAGGGCTGGTTCACATGCACACACTTGTTACATTCCCTCCCAGGCAGCTGAGGCTCAGACAGGGTTGTAGAGCGGAGGGCAAGGGGGAGAGGGGAAGACACTGTAAGGACAGAAGGGTGGGGAGGATTGCAGCAGAGGAAACCACTGCACCATCGGAACCCAAAACAGCCTCGGTTGCCGCCATAAGCTAAAGCCATCTGGTGTGGAGTGTCTCTCAAGCCCCCACCAGGCAGAGAAGACATAGGGTGCAGTTTCAGGCTGTGAGCCAATGGATGATCTCACACACGAGTATAAGGGCAGCTGGATCCTGTCAGCTGGGCATGGTGGCAGCATCTTTAATTCCAGCACTCGCAAAGCAGAGGCAGGTGGATCTCTCAGTTCAAAGCTAGCCCAGTCTGTACATAGCATGTTCCAGGGCAGCCAAGACGACATCATAGAGACCCTGTCTCAAAACAGAAAGAGAGAAAGAGAGAGAGAGAGAGAGAGAGAGAGAGAGAGAGAGAGAGAGAGAGAGAGAGAGAGAGAGGTACACAGAGATGACAGAGGACAGCTCTGGGAAGTCAGTGGGAGGTGTGGGTCGAATATGTTCACATATAGTTTCCTGAAGGATTCATAAAATGTATTAATACTGCACTATACTTCATAGTTGAAATAAGCAATCCGCTATGCACTTAGCATCACCTTAGCCTTTCAGCACTGTTAGCTTCATCCATGACTGAAGCCATGACAGCAGGGTCCCTCCCCAACAGATGCCTAAGCAGAGCAGGGCACCTGCTTCTTAGAGCGTCAGTCTGAAGTGGATACAAATAACTTCAGGACATAAAGTAAAAAGTCATGAAAAGGCACCAGATATTGCCATTGGTGGAGCCATGACATTGATATCATGTTGCTATCTCATGATACAAAGAAAGGCCCTGAAATAATAGTTATCGATGTGCAAGTTTGTTCCACTGATAGACTGCTACATCAATGAAAAACCATTCCAAAGGGGAAGGCCCATGTTTAGGCTCTGGGACAGCACCTCACGTGATGTCCTCAGAACTATCTTCTTCCCCTGGTTTTTTAGCCCATCCTGTCCCACTGTGACACAACCCAGAGGCTGCAGAATTTATGAGAAAAACACACTTATTATCTCTAGAATCTGGAACGTCTGACATCAAGGGTGCAGTGGTAACCAGTCTGGCCCAGACTATCACCCCATGGCGCCTCCAGGTGAGAGAGAGCAGGCTCAATCTACCTCACATCAACCCACCGCCACAGCATCCCTTTGTGACAACCGCACTGTCAGAGAGAACTCCCCGGAAACACCCCACGTCTCGGCCTGATGAGGTACTGCAAATTACGATCCCAACCCACACGCCTTGGGGAACTCCACTCACCCCACAGCCACCTCGAAGATGCAGCCAGCCTGTCAGAGCGAGCCGGGAAGCCTCCCTGTGCAACGGTTCTAGTTTCAGACCAACGTCGGGAGCCAGCAGGTAAGTCTTACACCCAGTCGCAGAGTTCCCAGACAGGGTCCCTGGTTCCACGTCCTGCAGTAACCTGTCCCAAGAGGCATCCGTGAGAGGGTACCCACAACTAAGGGCAGCGTGCATGGGTGTGTGCCCGGTGGTCATGTGAGGCTCTCAACAGAGTTCAAAAATTATACCGTAAATGCGGATGGTGGTTTCCGCTCCGGCATCTCCTTCCAGATCTTCCCTGCCTCCCCGACTCTTCCAACACCAGGCCCCCTTTCTCTTTCTTTTCACAAAGAGGCAAATGAAAAAAAATTAAAGTACAAATGAAAAGCAAACAAACATAAAAAGGCAACAAGAAAACATGATAAGCAAACAAGACTAGTAACACAGAGAGAGGAAGAGGAACAGGAGAGAGAGAAAAAGAGGGGGACGGAGGGGAGGGGGAAGGAGAGGGAGGGGAGAGGAGGAGGGAGGGGGGAGAGGAGGAGGGAGGGGGGAGAGGAGGGGAGAGGGAGGGGGAGGGAGAGAGAGAGAACACAAAACACAAATCTCAAGCCAAGAAACATGAGACAAAAAAATCTACAAGGATGCCATTGAGTTCCTTTTCCGGTGGCCATATGGTGCTAGGCATTGGACCAATCCTTAAATGTAGTTTCTATACCCAGAGAGACTGGAGGAAACTCGTTTCTCCTCTCAGACCCCCCTTTTTTTTGTAATTTGGTAAGGGATTGGGGGAGCTCATGTCCAATTCCCCCATCAGGTGCTGCAAGTGTGTCTGCTTTGACCCTGTGCACCAGAAACCGTGAATAAATGGTGGTTATTCTGGAGCATGAGAAGGCGGCATTGAGTATCGGCCTCCGCCCCCTGTTCCTGAAGTGAGCGAGAGCTCACAGAATCACGCCAGTGCACACAGAGTCCAACTCTTAAACCCGAGAGGCCGGAGAGACCCCAGGGGTTGACTGGAGGATCCTCTTGTGTGGAATGGAAACTTGAAGTACAGGTACGGGGATTTATTGGAAACAGCATAAGGTACTCAGTGACCCAGGCAGGGCACAGCCAAGACTCGGATGAGCCTCATCGGCCATGTGCCAGCCTGGGCTTTGTGAGCACGCAGACAGCTGCAGAGAGAGCTGGGCAGAGAGAAGGGGTTGCAGAAGGGGTATCTTAGAATGATGTGTGCTCCATTAACTCTTCATGCCCCAGAAGGATGTGAAGTGGATATTTGAAGCTCACTTCTTCCCGGGGGGGGGGGCATCGGCTGAGAGCTGAGAGCAGCATTTACTTATTTTCAGAACAGCCTGAGCACAGCGGCACGCTCGGTGGACAACGACTGGGTGTGCGGTGCTCCTCTGTCTAGGAGGTAACGGAACTAGAGCCTCCACAGAGCTGTGTGGAGCGTGAGGCTTTATTGCTTTAGGTCAGACACCCAGGCAGGGACGGGCAGACTCACAGGGTTAGCGTTTCCTCCTCAGCCCTGGTCCACAGTTCAGCTGCCTCAGAGTCTCTGAGTGGTGTCCACTGTCTTGGTCTCCATGCCCTGCCCCCACCCCTGCAGAGGCTTCTCAGGGTGAGGGCAGGAGGACACCCAGGCACTGTTCCCAAGGCTTCTGCCTCCTGCAGGAGCTGCCCAGCCAGCAGCTGCCCCCGTGCAGGTCACACTGCTCCCGGGGTGGGGGTGGGGGGTGACAGCTCTGGAGCTGGAGCAGGGAAGAGGGGACCAGTCCTGCTCTAGCTCAGAGCCCTCAGGGAGGTGCCCTCCACCCTCCAAGGCTCAGAGGGAAGATCTGCAGCCTCTGGGCACTACAGACCTCAGCCTCTCATTCCAGCAACCTGAGTGTGTGCTCACACTTGAATTTCCTCAGGCATCTGTCACATGGGCCTGGGCAACACATTCATTCTGAGCCCACCTCCAGCTTCTTTACTCACACCTTCCAAGTATTTGTGCCAACCGTGGGCCACACATGGCCAAGACCAATGGCACACAAGTGAAAGAGAAGGCAGAAGTCAGTTCTTTACCCCAAACTTCCAAACTACCTGCTTGTGTCCTGGGTACCCTGTATCCTTACGGCTGCCCGGGCTCTAGGGTATGTAGAAAGAGCTAGCTGCCCTGAGCATATGTACAGACTGCGCCCGCCCCCGCCCCCGCCCAGACCCCCAGCTTCTCCTAGATGGCTGCAATCCCACAGCTACCCCTGCTCCAGCTTACAGGACATCTCAAGGATCCAATGACATTGCATGGGTGGTTCGTCAGTACACACTAGACACCACTCTGTGACCCAGCACCCGGGTTCCTTTCTGGGTCCCTGCTGGATTCTGCAGGCCTTCCCCCTGGGTGAGCGCCCCCCACCCCCAACGGCCCAGTTTACTGTTTACTGATTTCGTTACCTCTGGTAGAGGTGAGAGAGTTTGCAGACTTGTGCCGTGAACACCCAGATGTGTCCAAGACCCTTGCATAAAAAAGACTGCATTCCGGGCCCTGGGAGAACTCGGCAAGAGTCAGAGGGGATGGGAGAGCATTTGGACACTGCTGCTAATAGAGAAGCAGTGAGCAGAGCAGGAGTTTCCAGCTCAACAGGGACACAACTCGCCAGTCACGTCCTTGCATCTGTTAAGTCTGCGGATGGTCTTTCCTGCCCAGGGCAGGGGCCCCATAGGAAAGCTCTGAAGACAGCTCTAACCAGAGTTCCAGACCTTGTCCGTGAGCCCTGGCCCCCAGTGCACTACCATCCAGAGCCACACAACTCAACCCAAGGTTTCCAGCCACGTCAGAGAAGGGAGGTGCGGCCTCTCCAGGCTGCCACCCAATGTCCTCTGGGAAGGGAGGCGGGACACCCCGTCTACCTGTTGGGTTGGTTTCTCTGGTGTCAGACGCTAGCAGACACCATGCATCACACACAGGGGAGAGGTCTGGGGATGAGAATGGGAGATTCCTATGCTCACACATGGATGAAAAGATTCTGCTTCTTGCTATCACCTGAGACGGTGTCTTAAAGTCAGCACCCTAGCCCCAGACATGCCAGGACCCCTTGTCTCATGTGTTCCTGCTCTCCCCTCTGCCTGCCCAGGCTCTCAGGCCCCCTCTCAGTGCCATCATAAGCACAGCAGGGGCACTGGAGGAGGGGACACCATTCTAGGGGCCGTGTACAGCTGCTGCACCCCATGTCTGGAAGCAGGCATGGCTGTCCTGCCCTCTCCTTCCCCATGCTTCCCCTTCCAGTCCATCTGCATACTCCCTGCCCTCACCCTGACTCTGCCCAGTCTGCTCGTAGTAAGGCCTGCATCACAGGACCCACACCAGCCTCACCTGCCCTTAGTGGGCGCCTCCTCCCAACTCTTGTAAAAAAGAACAAGCCTCTCTCTGCAGGGAAGGACAAAGACACTTGGCATCTGTGGGGGGAGGGGGCTCAGCCACAGCGCATGTCCACGTCTCCCTCCCACCTGACAGTGGCACCTGACCCCCACTTGTGTGTTCCCTCCCCTCAGAGTTCTCCAACTCACTCCATAGTGACCCACTCCCTGCCCTCAGGCCCGGCCTCACACCACCAACTCGTAAAACAATACTGAACTGCTTTTCATCGCAAAAGCAACCTGGTCCTTCATCTAAAATGGTGGCTTACACGGTTCCCCACGGCTCTTCTTAGAGACTATGGTTCACTCAGCAGGGAAGGTTCGTCATAGCCTTCAAAACTCAGCTTAAACGTCATCTTCCTCCAGTGGGGTCCCTGTGTATCTTTCTGTCATTCTGAGCCTGTCCTGCTTTTCAAAACGGTGTACGCGTGGACTGTGGCCGCGGGCAGTTTGTCCTGACAAATTGTGTCTTCCCCCTTCCATTTCAGAACTCTAAACGGGAGTGGCCTAAAGGTACCAGTCTCAGGTCAGAGACTAGCACCATGGATTAAAATGCAGTAAGACCTAACCACGTGTTGTGTACAAAAAGGCCGACTTTCAATAGGGAAACACAAGCTAAAGGAAAGGGGGTGGAGAAAGGCGCCGGGTTTGCTCACGAATCAAAAAGCCAAGCAGCTAAAGACTCATCAAGCAAAGCAGCCATCACAGCGAGGCAAAAGCCTGTGGACAAACAGGCTTCCCCTTTGGCTAAAAGCCAATGCGCCCCCAAGTCTACACCGCCGAGGAGAGTGCGGAGGAGGCAAATCCAGGTACATTTGCAGAAGAAGCGGACAAGTTCTCTACTGCAATCGGAGACTCAGCACCCCCCTCTTACTGATAGACGAAGAAGACAGAAAGGCAGGAGAACCTCATAGACAGGCAGAGCCTCCCTCACCCGCCACCCGTCACCCGTCACCGTCACCATCCACACAGCCCTGCAGTGAGCAACAGGAGAATCTACATCAAGAGCACATGGAACCTTCCCAGGAAAGCAGGCGGATTCCAGAGAGGGCGCTGAGGGCAGAACTGCGCATGCGTGCAGGACAGGCGCGCGACCCAGACCACCAACTTCAGCCTCTGCCACTGGGGAGAGATGGAGGCAGAATCCGCTGTGCCTTCCTGACCCGGCCTTGAAAGTCCCACTACCCCCTTGATCATATTCTATTGACCTCTCGTGCAGCCAGGGTTAGTGGAGGAAGATGGCATCAGGGTGGGACTATTTGAGGGGTGAGTACCTGGAAATATCTCGGGAATCATCATCTTCCGTCTCTCAGGACACTGGCTGACCGCCAGGCCCCTTGCTGGCACCAGTCCCCATGGTGGCCACTGACCACATCACTGAGTCACTGGGGCTCGTCCCCACTGGCTTCCTTTTTTCTCTCCAAAACATTTTCCATGTAAGCCTTGAGCGCTGTCTCTAGCACAGTGCGCGCTCGGAGACCCTTTCTGTGTCGGGGCGAGTGTCCCAAGTGTGTGCTGTCCTCTAGATACACATGTGGCTGAGGAACTAAACTGTAGTTTACTTTTTGTAAAGTTTGGACACACGGGTCTGGGGGTACACGCTGCCCCTGCCCTGTGGAGTTTAGAGCCCATCCGCCATGCTCAACTCTGGTTTCCTGATAATGACCTACAACATTTATCATGGCCGGGCCCCTCCCATCACCTGTCCCGGCCACTGTCTGTCACACTGGTTTGCTTAGAGTCTTTGGAAACTGGAGCACTAGCTTCCCCCTCCACCCAGAACATTCTTCCCACACACAACCCCTGCTCTTCTTTTAATCTCACTATTTGATTCCCAAGCCAGGGTTTCCTTCTGGGCGTCTGTAAGGGGGTCTTCAGACTTGGACATCACTGAGCAGCAGGAGGGTGGGGGCACCGGACTGGCCCAAGGGATGGACACAGGGACAAAGCCCCGAGCTTCAGCTACCCTCACCTACTCACAACCTCAGCTTTCATATCTGTAAAATGGGGGTAAGAAACACCCAGCCTCTTTCTCAGGAGGCTTACCCCGTGAGTTACACACACAAATCAAAAGGCGCGAGTGAGGCCCACCGAGTCGGCGGGGTGGAGGTCCGTGCAGACCAGGTATGGCCCTTGTAATAATCCCATGGGTACGGAGTTGAGTGCGTTTCGGAGTTGTGGAGAGGGTAGAACCAAGTTCACTCACAGCAGAACTAGGAAGGGGGCTGGGGGCAGGGCAGAGAACGCCAAAGCATCATCTGAGCTCTGAGCTGTGCGCTGTTGCAAATCCTCTGGAATCAAAACATCTGGGGTCTGTGCACTCAATGGTGGGTGGTGATGTGGTTTGGCACAGGGACTGGCAAAGGTGGTTACCTCCACCAGGGATGTTATTTGCTCCTCCTCTCGGACTCCCAGACTGGCCAACCCTCCCTTGGTGAATCAGAGATTGGGCTGTTTGCCCTGCACCTGAGAGGTGCACTCGAGACGGGGAGACGGGCCGAGGCAGGCAGACGTACCAGGCACACACTGGGAGCCCTGCAGGAGGCCGAAGGCTATGGTAGGTCCTGCAGGCACAGCCTGTGCCCCTCTGTGCGGGCTTGACTGGTGCACAGGACATACACTAGGAGACTGGTGGGACCAAGAAGTAGAGGGAAATGGGTGTGCAGACTCTGGGTCAAACCCCCACCAGAAGTGTCCAGGAGGAAGGCGGGAGAGGGCTCAGCATGGGTCCCTCCCAGCTGCAGGTCCTGGTGTGCACTTAAGGAGTCTGGCAAATGGCAGCTACTGTCACTGGGCGGTAACCACCCTCCCCCACCCCCCACCCCCCACCCCCGCTCCCAGGAAGGGGTCACTTTGGTTTTGCGTAGTCGTTTTCATGAATACCACTTTGAAAAAGTTTAATGGGAAACCGGACCGTTCTCTTCCATTAAGAGAAGATTGCAGGGTTGGCTATGCATTTAGAGAGTTTATAGACAGAGGCAGAAGTGCTTGGAAAACAAAAATGGCTGCTGGGAGGAGGGAAAAGTTTAGGCTTGGCGAATGAGACTGGGAATCAAACTAGGCTGGAAGGTAAGCTGCCGCCCTGCCCTGCTTCGAGGGGCCTGGAAGAGCAGTAAATAGCACCAGTTAATGTGTAACCGACCGAGCATGCCACCAGAGAATTGGCTTGGGCCTACACAGGCACCTTCAGGCTTCCCGGTCTTTGTGCAGCATACGCCTGCTAATAATGAATTGATACTGATAGGCAACGTTAGATTTAAAGCATTTTTTTTTTTAAAGAGGCTGTGGTATTGTGTGGCTTACATTCCTCCTTTGTCAGAGAAATGCTAAAATAACTGGGCTACACAGCATAGGGTGGTCCCCCAAGACTGGAAGGGATTGGTGTCAGCTGTTCTAGAAGCTGGTCAACAATCACAACGGTTGGGTTGTCGTGGTGGAGGCAGGAAGCCACAAAGCTAGTACAATGTAACCTAGCAAGGGGAATCAATGTTACTAAAGGCCGGCTGCTTAAGGGTATTGTGCTGACTTACAGAAACAAATTAGATTTGATGATGGTGCCACTGAACAAACGTCATGTCGCCACTTTAAGAGTTTGGGATTTGATTGGGGAGCCTGGGGGGTGGTGGGGTGCATACTACAGGATTCTGGAGGATACTTTATAGAATCCATACGGAGGTTGAGTTCAGCTGTGAATAGAGCCATAACAGACCCTGAAACCAGACAGTCGTTGATAGAAATATTGGTGTTTGAGGATGCAAACACCGAATGTTAAGAGAGCCATCAGACCACGGGAAGCACGTGGAGCCCCTGTAGATGAATGGAAAAGAGAAACAACTAGTCTCGATTCTCAGGAGCATAATGCAAACATCATAAGGCAAATTGTAGCTAGAAATACCAGGAACCAAAATGCTCAATGTTTTCATTGTGGCAAATTGGGTCATTTCCAAAGAAATTGTAAGGCTAAAAGAATCAGAGCTCAAAATAACAGGTACAATGACTCTAGAGAATATGGTAATCGGGTAAGAGAACACGCAGGTTCTTATCGCCAGGAACCACAGAGTCCAGGGTATTGCAGCCGCTGTGGAATGGGCAAACATTAGTCAACCGATTGCCAGTCCAAGAGAGACATACAAGGTAACGTCTTGCCATCGGAGAAAACAAGCGAGGCCTGCCAGCCTGAGGCCAGTCAGGAGGTATCAAGCAGAGAAGAAAATCAAAATTGGGTATTTCTCATCTTGTGCATGCTACAGAAGGAAGTGCAGCTTTGGATCTGGCCACAGATACCCCTCTTACATTATCCCCAAAAGTTGAATTAGTTACAAGTTAACCACTGGTGTGTATGTACAGTCCCTCAGCTTCAGGGACAGTGGGAATAGTCTTGGGAAGAAGTGGATTCACTTCTCAAGGATTTATTGTGCATCCAAGTGTAGTAGATGGGAATAGCAAGGAAGAAATAAAAATGATTTATATATGGGACAAAGGAGATGCAAATTGATGCTTGGGGCTAGAAATGCTCAACCGTTACTGTTCCCTTACATCAAGGGTGAGACCGCTCCAGTAGAAAGGACAGGAGCTCTTGGGAGTACTGGGAAACTAGAAACATGGCAGACAATGGCCAATGGTCAGAGACCCAAATTAATGGTACAAATGAATGCTGTGGACATAGAAGGTTTGGTGGATACAGGAGCTGATGTTAGTACACGTTCCCAAAAGTCTTGGAATCCAGATTGGCTACTTCAGAAGGTTTACACACGACTTGTAGGAATTGGTAAATTATCACACCCGACGTGAATAAGGCAAAGCATCCAATGGGTTACCTATGTGGGACCTGAGGGGCAAACAGAGAAGTTGAGACCTTATGTGACTGATATGTCCATTAACTTATGGGGAAGGGGGTCTTTCACAACAATGGGGGTACTCAAATATTCCTGCAATTTGGGGGACAGCAAATGAGGAAACCAGAGGCAATACGGTAGATGCTCCCGGGGAAGGCATCGATGCAGGCGACAGAGAGCAATCGCAAGCTGAGCCCACGGTCAAAAAACAGGACGTCACAGGGATTGCACCTCCAAATTTACAAAAGGGGCCACTGCTGACATTCCAACGGCCTTGCCCCCAAAACGGTCATCAACCCAACCTTTGCGGCAAGAGCAGCAGCCCACAGCCAAAGAAAAATTGCAGGCACTTGAACAACTGGTACGAGAACAGCTGGAGGCTCACCATAGAGTCTATCAGCCCCTGGAGTTCCCGTGTTTGCTGTAAAAATAATTCTTCGCTACGCTGCCTCTGAGAGAAGCTCACCCAAGAACTGCTCCTGAGGTTCCTGTGGCAGTTCGCCACTTTTAAGGCCTCGCCTCTGGACGGTTGTCGAGCCTAACAGTTCCTTCAGGGATTGAACGACAGCCGCTGGTTCATGCCTGGGGTCGACCTGCCAAAAGGCCCAGTCTGCAGCTGCTGAGTCGAATTTGGTGTTTGCTATGGGACTGAACTGCTGCCAAAGAAGATCGAGCCGCCCCCGCCCCCAAAGAACTATTGCTGAACAGGTCCACTTCCTAATAACTCTTCTCTTCCACTACCTCTGCTGGGTGGTGGGCTAGAGGAGAGGTGCAACCCTGATTAAGAGTAGCTTGCAAACAAAATGTATGCCCGCACCAGGATTGGTCTATGCCCTGAGCATCTGGACGCCCCTCTGACTGCCACGGTCTGACTCTGGGGACCACGCAGTTTTCTGAGAGTAGAAGTGCTAGCTGTGGGGGAAAACAGCACCCTTGTGGCCCTGTCAGCTGCTGGGTCAGGGAGCCTGGCTGGGCTCCCTACCTCCCAGGGTCCACTGTGTGTCTCTCGCCTGGCAGCTGTGCCCTCTCTTCTAGACAAACAAATCTGGAGCTGGGACCAAACTGCCTCTCCCCCTAGAGCTTGATTTCACACCCTTGGGAGCCTCAGAACACAGGGCTACTGCTCTGGAGGCGGCTTTTCAGGTGCTAACCAGCAAAGTACTTGTGCTTCTGCTCCTCCACACCCTGTCCCGCCTGTGCGCAGCCCACTCTCAGCCCCGGGAGATCCCTGCCTGGTCCACCCTGGTCCCAGCCCTGCTGCATGTTTGGGGTTGGGAGCCCAAAGAATGAACAACAATATAAAGTCTCTAAGACCTCGGATGTGCCGCTGCCTTTCTCTGGGCTCCAGAATCCCATCTGTGTAAAAAGGATGCTCTACTATCCCAGGCTGGGGGAGAGCACTGACTGATATAACTGTGGACCATACCACGAGGGCGGGGGCGGGGCCGAGGGCTTTCTGGTGGCACAGATGTCCTTGAGTCACCTATCTTCAGCCCCGCCTCCTCCACCCCCCAGCCCCTCCCCCCACTCCTGAGAAAACCTCTCAATAAATTCATGGTTCACCAAGCTGCACGGGGTGGGGAGGGGAGGGGGGTGCATCACTTCCTTCCATGTGCGCCCAGGGTGACTGGCCTCTGTGTCAAGCAACCGGCCCGCTCCGCTTGGCACCTTCAGCTGGCCCTTTGCAGAGCATCTTCCCAGCTGAGCCACTTCACCTGAGTGTCCCTTAGTAACCGGCAACTTTGCCCACGCATGGCCTCGAGGAGAAGCTACAGTCTATGTACACAGGCCTGAGAAGATCAGAATGGGTTGGGGGGCTCCATCTATGTGGCTGCAATAAAGCCCTCACCTCAGCTAGGTAAGGCCACCTTCTGGGTGCAGCTGGCTCGGGGAGGAGCACCCCGCACCCTGCAGCCTTCCCCTGGAAAGGAATTTTGAGAGAAAACCCTGCCATTGGCGCTCTCGCTCGCTCGCGCTCTCTCTCTCTCTCTCTCTCTCTCTCTCTCTCTCTCTCTCTCTCTCCTCTCCTCTCCTCTCTCTCTCCTCTACTCTCCTCTCCTGTTCTCTCTCTCTCTCTCTCTCTCTCTCTCTCTCTCTCTCTCTCTCTCTCTCTCTCTGGTAACTATGTGTCTGTTCATGGCAGGTCACTTTGGAACAATCACATAGCACACCCTGGCTCACCATGAGACTGTACACTAAGTTCAGTCATTTCAACAGTGTAGAAACAGACTTCACACCATGGGTGATATTCCAGGGGGTGTCTCCTGTGGCATGCCAGGCCTGGCAACAAAGACTGGATATGTTTTCCAATTAGATTCTTAACTCAATCACCTGGTAAGTTTGGCTCACCATCCTTGCTTTAACTGATACTGGATTCCTGACACTGGCTGGCAGCCGGACGCTGGCAGGCCTTTCTCAGGGAGTACAAACTGTAGCATTGCTTATAGTCTGTGTGTGTGTGTGTGTGTGTGTGTGTGTGTGTGTGTGTGTGTGTGAGAGAGAGAGAGAGAGAGAGAGAGAGAGAGAGAGAGAGATTCATGCTGCTACCCTATGGGTCCTATGTCAACCCAAACGTGTGCCCCCCATCCCCGCAGAGACCCCCCTATCCCCCACCCCTGCAGCATTCAATCAGTGCCACAGTCCCTGGGTCACTAAAGGATAATGCTGCCCCTCACTACTACTCATTCAGGAAGCTTTTGAACAAGGCCATCTCTCAAGACCACCCTCTGCTGTCAGCTCTTCCTTCTGGTCTCTAAGCATTTGTGTTCCCTCTGTGGAGAACCTACATCCGGAACAAACTCTCTCAGCCACCGGATCACAGTTCCCACGTGTGGGCAGCTCCGGGCCTGTCATTCCTCTGGACCTCAGTCTGGGATCCGTCCAGCACCTGGGGCCGATCTCACTCTCATTTCGGCGATTTTACTTTAAGCTCTCACAGACAAATAACCAGGGGAATTGCATGCTGCAATCTTACACATTTCCCTAAACCACGCGCTGAATCACATCCCAGGCGCTCGGCCCGCCCACCAGGAACCTCTTCCAGGTTCCACTGCCGACTTCCACCTCAAGGGAGTCGCCCAGCAGCTGCTCTCAACGGTGGCGGCCTCTAGTGGCCGCTCCGTAATCAAGAGCTGTTCTTCCCTCCTGCTTCTGATCCTTCCTTTCCCAAACCACACAAGTTCCTGGTGTCGGGATCGTTCCCAGAGAATCCTGCTCTCCAGCACAAAACGATCCTTTCTCTAGGCACTTTGGCTCTGGCATACCACCCAGGCAGAGTAAGCAGGGCGGTGCCACAAGGCTGCTCTCACGTCAGACGCTAGTTACAATTCAGGGCTCTCTAGTCATCCGTTCCCTGCGCGCCCCCCTCCCCCCATATAGTTAGCAGTTCTTACTAAGGCAAATGCGGTAGAGACGACACACACAGAGGAGCAACGAGAGTACTAGATTTGCATTTACAGTTTGGCACAAAGACACACACGGCAATGCCCTGCAGGGTCCGTACATGAGGATCACAGGATGCCTCATCTCCCCCACCCCCTCCCCCACCCCCCCCCCCACCCCACCCAAGCTCAGATGCTATAATTTGAGCATTAAGTAACCCCGCAAGCTCATGTGTTGAAGCACTTGATCCCTGGCTGGTGTTCCACAAGGCTCTGGAAACTTGAGGGCAGGAATCGTGGCTGCCGGGTGGAGCTGGGTCAGCTTCTGAAAGTTATAGGCCGGCCCTCTAGACACTTTACCTCCCACACTTCGTTGGCAGTGTGTCAGGATTAACTGTAAACTAAGCATGTGCAGTTTCTGTATCCCCATACAGCTCTTTTGCTGTCCAACCGCCATGCCCCATAGCCACAGATGTCATGATACCCCTCCCCCCATAGCCACAGATAGGATGCAGTACAGCCACCACGTCATGATAGACCAACAGTGACCGATACCATGAGCCCAAATAAACCTCTCCCTGCCGTAAGCTGCTTCTGTTAGGTACTCCTTTAGGGAACAGCTAACACAGACCTCCACCCAGTCCTTTCTGCTGGTGTCTCACCAACTAGGCACCTGCCACACTCCGGACAGCCTCCCGCCCTCCTGCCCTCCCCGGAGGTCACTTCTCCCCAAAGCTGTCGGCCCTCTCACCCTGGGGGGGTTGGCCTTTGACTCTGTCCACAAACTGTCTCAGGAGGGTGGAAGGACACCTCATGAACAAAGGAAGTCCTTTCAAGCCGGGAAGTTTGGTATAGACAGGAACAAGGTTCAGAAACCAGATCTATTTCTTATCACCCTTCCTTGGAAGTGTGACAAACTATAAACTAAAAACACGAGCACTTTCTGTGCCCCTATACAGCTCCATAAACAAGGGGCAGGGAGCACAAAGACCACCCATCTTTTCCACACACAGCATAACAAGCAAACAGGGAGTGGAAAGAGAGGCAAGATGTTATAATCAGGGCGAGAGTATCCTAGGAGAAGGAAGGTAGGCCAGGCATTGCCAAGTGCCAAGATAAATTCAACCACGAGACAGGAGGGTCCTGACCTACCGCCCTGTCCCACTTAACAGAAAAATGGGTTCAGACTATACCTGAAGCCCTTCACGAGGAATCCAGACAAGCAATTTGCTTATGCAAATTTGCATAAAAAAATGAGGCGATTCTGGACTTGAGGACCATTTTGGATTCGGAAATTTGGAAAGACTGCACAACTGAACAACATCAAATTGTTGCTTCATCTCCCAGGAGCAAGCTCGTCATAGTGAGGCTGCCCCGAAGACATCCCTGATCTCCAGGACATTTGCCCAGACGCACTTGATGGACGACCTCTGCTGTGACAAAATGCTAGTGAGAACCAACTACAAGACCAAGGGCCCTAGGAGTGCAAAGATGGCCGCCCAGAGCATTCCGTGGAGGGGGCGGGGCTTAAGGGAGCATTCCACAGAGAGGGCAGGGCCTAGAGAGAGGGCTGGGGCTCCCAGGGAAGGCGGGGTGGGGGGGCGTATGGAACAGCCCGGAAGGGAGTCATGTTAGCAGCTAGATGGACTCAGCATCCTCACCCGAGTTCAGCCATGGCTGTGCACACAGCAGCTTGTTTTCGTGCTTCCCCACCCCATCCCCCCCGCCCCCGGAGCGAGCAAGTGGGACACACGTGTCCTGGCTTAACCGAGTCCTACATAGATGTCTGTACAGACATCTGACGCCCAAGGAATCCTAGTTACTTCCTGTTCTATTCCTTCTCCAGCCACCGTGGCATGCTACACACTTTGCCCGGAGGTAGGGGGAGGTGTGTGGGGGAGGGATGGAAAGACTAGAATTCAGGCCTCTTGTCTTCAGGGCCAGACTGGAAGACAGACACAGGTCAGCAGGGACAGACCCAGCTTCAGGACAGACTCAGAAGGAGACTACGGAGCGCAGAACCCGCAGGACTGGGACAGGGATCACTTCCTATTTTTCACCTGCTTCTAAAAGTCAACTGTCAACCAGCCTTTGGGTGGGCTGCACACCCACCTGTTGTTTGGCCTAGAAACCGGCTGAAACTAGACAGTGACGCGGTTCCCCCAGGGTAGCTGTGTCGTTCTGTTTGCAGGGAGGGCAGAGGGCATGGGCTGCAGAGCGTGGTGAGATTATCATTGATAGCGGTTGTTTCCGTGGTCTCTTGTGCGGTCCAGACAACATCGCATTGGCATTGCCTCTGGAATACTTCTGATCATTCCTCCTAATCCCTTGTCCTACTCACGGGTGGAGGGATCGGAGCCCTACACATGCTCGCTGCCAAGCAGGTCCTATCTCTTCCTCACCACCCCGGCCTTGCCTAGGCTCAACCCTGAGCAGCCTGCTTAGGCCCCATGAGTACCTGCCAAATGCTCACGTGTGAGGATCTCTCTCAGATGTGGGAAGAGTTCTTACTGGGACCCACACTGCAGAAGTTAGAGGTAATTCCTGGGGCTCAGCAGCAGGGTCAGCATAAGAGGCAGGGCTCCTGCAGGCAGCGCTGTGCCCCTGCCCCATCCTGCCAGCCGCCAAGCTTGGGTCACATCTAGACAGCGTTTTCAAGGCCCTGGTGTCACACCTCTGTTGAACTGCTGCCCTGCTGGGAATCCCTGTGGGGCTGGACGCTGACCTCACTGTCCCGAAGAAGCACACACGGGCGTTTATCTCGGGAGCACTAGCGAACACAGGAGTGATCCCATCCAGGTGGCTAGTCCTCTGCAGGGAGCACGGGGAGAGCAGCCACACCTACCTAGTTCACCCTTGAACGCCTGTCTCCACTGTTCAGCTGGGCAATCTCTACGCTCCCTGTCGCTTGGACCTAATCCAGTCATTACCCAGTTTTTAGTTCATCCAGACTCAAGCAGACAACCAACCCTGTGACCACACCCAACACCCTTTGTTTCCCACAGAGGACGATGACGTTGGTGCCTAAGTCCACAACTCAAAAACACAGAGGACATTCATAGAGGGCTCTCAGGCTTCCAACCTCAACTTGCCTCGGAGTCTGCACCACTCTGAGGCCAACATGTGTCCATCACAGTTGGGGTTCAACGCTGCTAGAATCGATGTGGAGGATTCCGGGGCCCTGGGAAGTGGAGGAGGGTAGGCTGGAAGGGCGATTACCGCAACTCTTGTGGGTTTGGTCTAATGCTGCTTGCATTGTGTCAATTTGAGTCCCCCAAATTGCACGAGAAACCGCAGGGAGGGAACCCTGCCCCCAGTTGGTTTCGATTGGTAAATAAAGTTGCTGGCGGCCAATAGCTGGGCAGAGAGATAGAGGCGGGGCTTTTAAGATTCCTGGGCAAGGGTGGGGGGCACGGGGTGCGGGGACTGAGAACTTAGCGGCCACGTAGGAGCTGAGGCGAGGTTTTAGGCCAGTGGGGGGGCGGGATGGTGGAGTGGGGGCGGGGGGCGGGGCAAGGGGGTCAGAGAGCCTAGCGGTCAAGTCGGAGCTGAGAAGCAGCCCAAGAGGGTTGCACATCTGGGTCTGGGGCAGCCAAGATGGAATACAGGTTTTAGTTAAGTAAAAAATTGGGACTATCGGAAGGTGGATTAGCCACGTAGAGGTTAGGAAGTGGCGCGGCCATTGAGCTGACTTAAGCATGTCAAAATATAAAGGCCGAGTGTGCGTCTCTCCCGAGCATTGGGGTGGGTAGCAGGACCGCGCCGGGGTGGGTAGCAAGAACGCGACCGGGATCATATTGAGTGGTGCTAACTGGGTGCTGCTACACTTTTGTTTGCTCTTGTCTTTTGTTTGCGAGTTTCCTACTCCCAGTGAGATCAAGGGTAAGCAATGTCTTGCTGAAGGTTCTGACTCTGTAGGACCCAGGGAAGGTCTGAGAACCCAGGGGAAAGAGCAGGTGACCGCGTGTCAGGGCCCAAGACGGCTGGAAGCCTAAAGTCTAGCACTTCCTACTCCTGCCTGTGATTCCAGAGGTCAGCCTGCTGGCAGGGCGAGTGTGATTCCGGCCACAGTGGGTGGCGTCACTCAGGTGCAATACCAGAGATGGGAAGTCACCGGAGACTGTGCCCAGGGTAGTCAGTGTGCCGCCTCCAGAGACTGACTGAGGGAGGGGTTTGTGTAAAGGAAGGGTGTGCAGAAGTCTGGCTCTTACACGGCTTCGGAAACCCTGTTGTAGGGCTTGTGTGCCTCTGGCTTGTGCTCTATCAGCGCCCTTCCTTGCTCCACTATTGAGACCCCGTCTTTCCAAGGAGGCCAGATCGTTCCTCTGTCTCGGGGATTTTCAAAGCCCTGGGTCATGTTTGGCAGCACATCTTTCGTATGGCACACGGGATTCGGGTTTTGGTTGAGGGTGCGCCTCAGTAGAGGAACTCTGGTTGGAAAGGATCACACGAGCACAGCCTCCAAACACGGGGACAGTGTTCTCTCAGATGCCCAATGGTGGGCGAGACTCTCCACGCTGCACTGTCAGGTCTGCCCAGCTCCAGGACTCAGGATGTGAGGAGTCCAGGCCCGCCCGGCTGAGGATTGACAGCAAAGACATGTGTGACCCTGGCTGAGCTACACCCGTCACTCACACAAGGATGATTCTGGAATCTGCATCCGACTGAGACCCAGGATGGAGCCTGTAGGCAGCAGATCCGAAAGGCCGTGCCCTCCGAGGGCCACCGCTCTTCACAGCTATGGCATCATTCTGTTCTCTGACCTGCGACCTCCCGGTGGCCTTTCCTGTTCATTTGACTCAGTGTCCGGTGTAAACACTGGCAAGGTCACCACTTCCTACTCAAGTCCACCTCCAAGTCCTAACCACAGACTTGAAAGATTTTGGAGATGCTGTCACTGCAACACTTTCCATTTAGTGTCTTAATGGTAGGGACACACGTGGGGTTGGGATGAAAATCCACATTTTTCCGAGTACCCAACATCATCATCGCTAGATGCGAAACAACAGCTCAGTTACTTGACGTGGGATTCGCTGTACCCTGAAGCCCATGCACAGCAAGGGCTCCACACTTACAGGAACGGATCCAGTAATGGTCGGGGGCGGGGAGGGGGTGTCTATATTCCTTTGCGTTCTTAGAGATGTCTGCGACTGAACATAGAAGACAAGGAGAGAGGCCATGGGCGCTATTAAGGAGAAAGGACAGTGAATGAGGTCAATGTCGTGGGCAGAAGGTTCTAGAGACTGATGGCTGACATCCCATCCCGGTCACAGCTACGGAATCGGACTGATGGGAAACTATCAAGACCAGACACCTCCATCCATCCCTACTGCGGGGTGAAGGGGTCCAGGCCCCCGATGAGGACTGCAGACATGAGGGGACACTGGCAGTGCCTTGAGGTGAATACTGTGGAATAGCACCATCCACGGAGCAGCAGGGCCTGGAGTTCTCCCCCTGCTCTTGGTCCCCGGGACCACCTCATCAACACCACTGCTCCTAAAACTCAGATCACTTGGCAACGGTGAAGACTCAGAAAGAGCCCGTCTGTGTGTCAGCCTCCTCTGCCCTACCCTTTCCTCTCTCAGGAGTTCTGGCCTGTGGTGCCTCTTTCTCACATTTATGACTCTCATCGTGAGGGATCTGAGAGATCTGGTCCATCCGGACACTTGACCTCCTGGAAAGACAGCGAGATCACTGCCTCTGCAGAGACCCTCTTGCTTATCGGTGCCCTGGTTTCGGACGCCAGGCTATGACACAGAGTAGGAGCAGCCCTTCCCAGCCGGGTGGGCTCTTCATGGGGCCAGGGGCAGGACAGCTGTGGGGGGTCAGCATTTATGTCAAGGTTCAGGAGAGGGCCTGGGGCACTGGGTGCTCTGCGTATGAGCGAGTGCGTTCTGCCTTCCGGATAGGAAGGTGATTCTGCGACGTGCTTCTCCGCCGCCTCTTCCTGGAGACGGCAAAGGGTGGACCGGGTGAGGAGGGGTGAAGGGCAGGGAGAGAGTGTGATGAGGGTGTGGTGAGCAGAGGCAAAGGACTCCCACGCCCCCACCTCTCCCTCGGCTTTCAATTTGAGGAAACCGGAGATCACGGAAAGAGCCGCCGCCAGGCCGCTTTTGTCAAGGCCAGAAAGGTCAAGGAAAGGTCATAGGAAGATCCATGAAGTAAATGCTGACCTGAGAAATCCTCCTCCAACGTAGGACTTGTTTCTGGCCAGAGAGACAGGCAGGCCAGGAGGACGGGTATCAGCAATAAAATATGTCCTTGGGGAAACACAAAGAACCCATATTTAAGTGCAGGCACCAGTATGGCCCCTGTGGAGGGTAGACATGGGGGGTACTGCATGGCTTCACCCAGTGTCATTCTGCCTCCCACCCCAGAGACCCAGGGTCATGGGACCCGCCTCCCAGCCCAGGGTCCCACAGATGCCCCATCTGCTGCTTCAGGCTCACTGACAGAGCTGCCCCTGAGGCCTGCCCAGTGAGAGCCCAGGCAGCCTCCTGTGGAGACAGTCACGCTCTTCCCACACACAACACCTTAGCTAAGGCCACAAGACAGAACTTTGGTGGCTGCTGGATGAGTGGCAGGAATATCTGAGGAGCCTTCTGGAACACACAGTCTCCCAGCCAGCCTCCTCC